>NC_136903.1:55511373-55603082 GCF_949606895.1 Notothenia rossii | reverse complement strand
TCTGCTAGGCTACAACCATAGAGGCTACAACGTTAGTTAGTCATAGTACTGTATTTGACCCTTTAGCTTTAGCCGTCTTCGTGGTGATTGTGCCTTTTATGGAATATTGTTACAAATACCAGACAATTAAAATGTTGTGCTGTGCGCTTGAATGTACTAACAGAACATCCAAGAAGTCTAAAATGATAATATTATACATGTTAATCCCGTTCGCAGGTGTTTGTGTGCTTGGTAGTTTAGCTTGTTACTTATTAGCCAGCTAAGGACGTAACCCTTTATACATACATATACATTTTAGTTTATGATTAAGCCTTGGGTAAGACTTTTATAGTCTATGGCTATGACGCCCATAATGCTAAACGGGAGCGAATGTTAATAGGGGACCCAATTATCCCAGTGGTGGCAGCCGGAGCTAACGGAGCCACAGGGTGCTAGCTCCAGCCGGCGTCCCGGAGCTAGCCCACTGCGGCTCCGTTAGGTCCGGGCGATGGAGTCCGTCGTTATAACTGGAGATCAAGGAATGCAGCGAAACGCAGAATTGGTTCGCCTGCTGTAGTATTAGCTAAATAAATTATGTTGAACAAGGCTTATTAAAGTGATGGTGTTCGGTCCCAGTGGCTCATGTAAACCCCCTCCTGTTGACTTGGGCCCCTTGATGCATTACAGGAAGCCAACAGTGACAAACTTGGGTTTTAAGATGGACAGTGATTTTAAACTTGACCGGCAAATTGGGGCAGTAGTGAAGTCCAGCTTTTTTTATCTTAGGCAGCTGGCAAAGGTGAAGCCCTTCCTTGGACACAAGCACTTTGAAATAGTAATCCATGCCTTTATTACATCTCGGCTGGATTACTGTAATGCACTGTATTTTGGAGTCAGCCAGTCCTCCCTCGCACGTCTCCAGTTAGTCCAAAATGCTGCCGCACGCCTTCTAACTGGAACACGTAAGAGGGAGCACATTACTCCCATTTTAGCCTCCCTCCACTGGCTGCCTGTGCATTTTAGAGTCCATTTTAAGATTCTTTTATTTGTTTTTAAATCTTTTAACGGTCTCGCCCCGCCGTACCTCTCAGAGCTGCTCCATCCTTACTCTCCTGCCCGGTGCCTCAGGTCAGCTGATCAGCTGCTCCTGGAGGTACCGAGGTCTAAACGGAAGCTCAGAGGGGATAGAGCCTTTTCCGCTGCCGGTCCCAAACTGTGGAATGGCCTCCCATTGACCATTAGACAAGCCCCTTCACTGTCCATTTTTAAAACTCGCCTAAAAACCCATTTTTATTCCTTGGCTTTTAACCCAGCATGAGACTCTGTTTCTGTTTGTTTTTATATGCTTCATTGGTTTTGTTGTTTTTATATTGTTATTTATTGTTGTTTTGTTTTTGTTTTTTATGGCGTGTACAGCACTTTGTTTCAGCTCCGGCTGTTTTGAAAAGGGCTTAATAAATAAAGTTGAGTTGAGTTGAGTTGAAAGTGAACATCGCCACAATTGTTCTGCTATGTATCGGTACTTATTTTCTTAACGTGTGAATGACAAGCATTAAGAATAACAAAATATAGCTAGTTCTCTTGCAGATTGTCTCATTTGATTATGAATGTAACGTTTATGTATGGGAACTACACTGTTAGCAGTAACTTGGTATGCATGTATTTCATGTTAGCTTAGCTTCTTAGCCTGAGCTAGCTCTGTTTACTTCCAGTTCGGAGGCAGCAGGTCCCGCCTCGGCTCCGACTCTTTGCCGTTATTTGGAGCAGGCGGGATTAGACTCTGACGTCGCTGTCGAGCCGTTAGTGGCCGACTCCGCCTACTAAGGGCTTCTTTGCAACTCTGCAGAATCCTATGGGTGACGTCACGGACACTACGTCCATTTATATATACAGGCTATGATTCCAACACAGAGAAATGTTGTCAGTAGTTTGTAGAATAAAATAAAAATTCATTTTACTCCAAAACATACCGATAAATAGGAGATCCAGAGAAACTGATACTGCTGCAGTGGTCTTTTTATTTTTTAATTAACATGACTTAGTATTGTCTGTATATATGCATAATGACAACAGCAGAAATAACAAATAATTAAAGAGATTACAGTAGAACCATAGTTTAAAGCAGGGGTGGGGAACCTCCGGCCTCCGGGCCGTATACGGCCCGCGAGACCATTTGGTACGGCCCTCGGGGTAATTTATAAACACACGCAAAAAAGAAAAAAATTCAAGAAATCTAGACCGCAAAATAATTAAACAAGCTTGTTTTTCCTGGCCAAGGTCAGGGTCCTTGAACACAACACGAGCCTAACGTGTCATCACGTGGTATATGTCTCGTCTGACTGGAGTGTAGTTCTAACGGAGAGCACCAGAATGCGGCTCCGGGCCGGGACTTCACAAATTGCAATACCCACAAGGAGCTGTACACATGCCGCAGTTTTTGCGTGGCTGTGTCTTTAGTTGAAAGCCCAGTGGCGATCTGTCATACTGATCATACAGACAATAACGTTGTTGTTATTAGCATCTGGTTAGCCAGCTATGCTAACGAATATAAGAAGCTTTTTCTCCAACCAGTGAGGTAAAGGCACATCTTTATATGATCATTATAGTTATAGAAAAATAAGAGAATAAAGTAAACAGTTATACAATACTAATATGACAGTAAAAAAAGGTTGTTATTAATAAACAAGAATACAGTTTAAAAGGGAATTGATTTGTAAAATATCCATCAAGAAACAAATCTGCTTATAGTTCTGTTTCATATGGGTGTTGAGAGATGTATCCATAGATCTCTTCATGTTGCTCTCAAAGTGCACCAGATTGATGCTTTTAACTTCAACATTTAAAAAACATCTTCATGGTGGTGCATGCCCCCAAACCCCCCTAGATCATGTCCACATGGATATGAAACTAAATACATTTGCACACATCTTGTTTCCATATCTTTCTGTTTTGGTGGTCATGCCACGGTGCATGAATGCGCGGGTCATGGTCAAATATCTGGATTAAGAGGTTGCTTTTTCTTTGCACAGCATGAAAGAAACGCGAAATGAATGGCCTGTGATTTGAGTTTTTTAAGCAGACGTTGAGTTCAATCATTTGTACGGCCCTCGAAGGATGTTGTAAAAATTGAAATGGCCCTTGAGAGGAAAAAGGTTCCCCACCCCTGGTTTAAAGACACAACCTAATACAATATGAACACTAATAACAGCATGTGGTATATTAATCATTCATTGCACCATAAATCTCTCTGTCAATCTGTCACTCAATCCATATTAATGTTGCTGTTTTTAACACACTTTCCCCTGTGCTCATTATAATGAAAGTCGCTAATGAGTTTTTCCAAGAAGAAACTTAGATCCCCATTTACATATTATGTAACAAGCCCTATGACAGCAAATCTCTGGGGTATGTGCTGAAAAATAAATCATTAGTTCATTAGATTTATGGAAAAGTATCGCTTCTTTATTCATTACAAACGCAAACAAACTAATTTCACATTAACATAGAGACGCAGTCAGTTTATTAAAATAACAGTAGAGATGCGTCTGATTATCTACTGGGAGAAATGCACCGTTTGAGATAACTTGAATACAAAATACAAAATCTTTGAAGACATGTTGAAAAGTCTGAATATTCAGGGAATTTAACAATCAATAGTAACATGATCTCTTTGATGTACCATGTTCATGATTTAGAATATGTGGCTCAGAAAGTGTATTGTAAATATGGAAGATGCTCAAAGACATAGCTTTTATTTTTTCCCCCTGCTGTTTATTGTCCAACCTCCTACGGGGGCCGACACGTGCAAACGCGCCACAACGGCCCAAAACACTTACATTAAGAGAAACGCGCTGCAGTTTCAAAAACGATGCAAATATGAAAACTAGGGCTGTCAGTCGATTAAAATATTTAATCACAATTAATCGCATGATTGTCCATAGTTAATCGCGATTAATCGCAAATTAATCGCACATTTTTTATCTGTTCTAAATGTACCTTAGAGGAATATTTTTCAAGTTTTTAATACTCTTATCAACATATGAGTGGACAAATATGCTTTATGCTAATGTTTATTATCATTTGAACAATGACAAATATTGTCATGAATATTAAACACAACAACCTCTGAACATTACAAATATTCGCCTCAATTCAACCTGGAACCTCTCTCATACAATAATACAATACAAATGGTGTGTGTGTGTGTGTGTGTGTGTGTGTGTGTGTGTGTGTGTGTGTGTGCGTGTGTGTGTGCGTGTGTGCGTGTGTGTGTGTGTATAGAGACACTGTGATGGATCGTTGGAGCTATGTGCAACTCAAGGCATATGCTCGAACGGGAGCTGCCTGGACGCTGCACCAGATGCTAACAACAACAATACACCTAAGGTCTCTCTCTCGCTCGCTCGGGCCACACATACACAAACCCTCCCGGTCCTCCCAATAGCCAGTCAGGGCCTGCCGGTGAGCGTGGAAGTGTGGTCTGCCACAAGCGGGCGGCAGGAGCGTGGCTGTCAGCATCAGCTTGTAGATGGTATTTTAAGCTCGATGGGCTCTGAAACTACGGGGTTGCCGAGGAAAAAAAATACACATGCGTTAATCGCGTTAAAATAATTAGTGGCGTTAATTGTTTTTTGCGTTAACACGTTATTAACGCGTTAACTTGACAGCCCTAACAAAAACAGCCCTAATAAAAAAACAAATGTGCGATACAAATTGCAAATGAAGAAACATCTTCATAACCCCTGAAACAAAAGCGCTGCATTAACCTGTTAAGCACTGAGCCTGTTTTTCAGGTCTAGGGCTCGAAAACGACATTCCCAGAACAAATTACCATATCTTCCCTTCTAAAAGGGTTACATTAATAATCTTTTTTCTCAAAGTAATGATACACCTGTGAGTTGGATGTAGAAGAGTCAGAATCAATATTGATGTTTTTTATTTTAAAGAAAATTCAGATTGAACATAGTAAAAAACTGTAAATTATAGTGTCCGTCCAAAAGTTATTTTTTACTTATAGTGAATACTACCCTTGGATGATGGTAAGGTAGACTAAAAGCTTTACGAATCCAAAGTACAACGTATAATAAGTACCCTGTATCAAGATTGATGCAAAACAAGTGAGATTTTACCTTTTTAGAGAGATTTAGAAAAAAAAACACTTCTGGGGTCATTTGGGTGAATTTTCCATATCTCTGGACCCCCTTGGTCGATTTTGACGAATTAAATCTCTTAGAGCCAATGGAATCGAGGGGAAGTTCTACACACACCAACACATGAACAAATAAGGAGTGAGAGTGACGCGTAGCCAAAACCGGAAGCTGCGATAACTCTGGTGGCTACCATTAGCAACTAACTTTTTTGCTCCGATTTTTACATAAAAATTGATTTATGGATTATAAAAAATTGCTTCAAAGCCACAGATACATTATCAACCTATGGATTAACCGATTCATTCATGTTTTGTCTCGTTTTAATGCCAAAGAACATTTATTTTGATCAGCTACGATCAACCCCAGCTACGGTTTGACGATCTCCTGTAAAAGCTCCGTAAAGGTAGGTGTTGTGATGTCTGTGTTTGCTTCCCCTGTCGCGAGTTTGGATCGCTTAGTGATGATACTATGCTTAAATAATCTGTGGAGTCTCAGCTTTAATCGGATATATATGACCTGCTCTATCGAAATCAGTCGCATTGACCCAAAGGCACATTTTGAGTTGTATACACTGCTGGAAAGAGGCTATTCATAGCTTTCTAATGATATCAGGATTGTTTTTGTACTACAAATATTAAGCGAAATATTTAAGCAATAGCTCACGACAGGCCGTGGTATATGCTCATTATATCACAGCTAAGGGGCGTGGTTCGGCCCGACACGAAGCGGAGGGTCGACAAACCCCTTAGCTGTGATATAATGAGCATATATCACGGCCTGAAGTGAGCTATTGCTTTTATAAAACGGTTACCAAGTGTGGCAATATGAAAGAAAAATACACACTCTAATTGAAATAGTTTTTATTCATAAATAATGATGATCAAAATAAAATAGTCCCTCCGTTGCCTTCTGCACAAACATAGTGCGAGGTGGTTGCTATGCAACAACACTAACAGCTATCGAACATATTAGACAGAGAGCGTTGATCCATTATTTGGTTGTTTATTTACATTAATGTGTATGTTGCCGTTTATTGTGCAGCCACTGAAAAACTGTCCAGCATCAGTAGCATGGCTTACGTGGTCACTTGTATAGGTTGAGGTTGTTCTAGGCTGTTGCTTGGCGTGGCGAGAATATTTCTCCACTTTCTCCGGTCCCAGATATTGGGCTTCCAGTAGCTTTGGAGAGAGCTTTCTCAGCCTGTGGCCACTAACGGTCATAATTTCTCTGCTTTGTTTCAAGACCCGCATCAGAAAGCTTTGGAATGGTGCTACTTTTCCAGTTGGTCTACCTGCTCTTCACGTAGCTCTGCATGTCGTCGTTTAGGTGCTTTCTTGAGATAGGCACTGCTCAATCCACTCCTCCATAGTAAGACCCCCCGGAGGTCGAAGTTAATCTTAAATGTTTCCATATTAGGCTTTGTAAGTTTGTTTCGTAACTGAAGAAATGCAAATATATTTATAAAACTGACAAGTTTCAGGCAATCGGTATACTGTTTTTCGTAGACGCGGAGGGATACTGACTTGTTGTGAAAAGTAACTTACAATTCTACCCATGGTATACGCTCAGTATATCACGGCTAAGAACCAATTAGATTGCTTGATTTGACTTGTCCGTTTTATAAGTCACATTATATAATGACTGTCACCGAGTCATCATTTTGAGAAAAAGGTCTTCAAAGTTTTCTCTTCTATGGAATCCATCGATCTGATTGATTATTAGCGGAGCAAATTATCAAAATACTACTGAGGGAAGATATTTTGTTTGGATTACTGGTCTGGGAGAAGCTCGCGAGTGTGTGTGTGTATACGTGTGTGTGTGTTTGTGTAATTTTGTGTTTGTGTGTATTGCGTTTGTTTCAAGGGGAAAACCCTCATGAGAATCACCGGCTGTTGTTATGCCTGCTGTGACGTTAAGTTACTCCGTTCTCCGCTTGTAATTATGCCGTTACAAGCTTCAAAGTTGTATTTATCATCTGAATTTGCCGAAACAAGTTTAATATTCTGAAAGCCAAGACTTTGTTTAATTGAAATCAGATGAAAACAAACTGTAACGGACCCTGCCGTGTTATTTATGATTACTCTATGCTTACATTCATAATGTCAGCCGGAGGGAGGGGGGGCGGCGCTGCGGAAGAGCAGATTGCCTGTCATCTTCCCTTTACAATCTTAAAGAATGTATTTATCGTGTGAGTTTGGAAATAAAAGTTTCATATTCTGAAAGCCAATACTTTGTTTGTTTAAAATCCAACAAAACACCCGAACCCCGAAAAAAATGTTTTTTACGCAAATCCACGTTTATTTTGAAATGAGCCGTTGCGACTTCCGACTGATTTCGATAAAGCGGGTCACATATTGTATGTGCAGTTTCGATAAGTAATAAGGGTATCTTTATTTTGAGTTCTGTGCTAAAGTGCGTCAGCATTTTTTCGCTTAGTGCTTATTCAGAGGCTTGGTATTACCCTTGTGTTTAGTTTTGGTAAAAAGTGTTCATATCTTCAGTTAGCTGAGATTCTCCCCGTTATACTGGTGCTACACATTAATAGTTTCATAAATGTTAAGAAGCCCTGAGACACAGTCTCGAAAAAAAGATTGTGGGGGGGGGAGGTCCACTGGGGGGACCGCCGTGCTTGAGAGGTTAACAAAACACTACAAATGAAAAAACGCTGGAAGAAGCTCAAAACACAACGGTAACCAGGGGACACTAAAAAGTGACGCACAAAGCTAGCACTTATTGACGTTCAGGGGCTTTAAAGTTGGCCAAATGAAGCTAAGCGCAAGTTCACGCAGGAAGACCAAGCTCTTCATTCATATTTCACGTCACTTCTTTACCCTCTCCTACCTCATTAAGTGATCGGGGGCGTCACTCCCCAGCTAACCAATCACTCCTCTCTACATTCTCACAAGCCTATCGTTGCACCCACTAATCCCTTTATATCTGCTCTTCCCTCTTGTCAGCTGTCATTTCATGTGACAATACGCAACTGGTAGTACACTAATATTCCTCTTCCGTTAAACACTCAGGAATATATAACCTCAAGATGTCTAACTCAGGTTTTTCCGACAACAAACCTTTTTCGAAAGGATCTTGATCCTGGCTCCGACGTACCTCCAGAAGTAGCTTCCAACTCCTCAAGCCACCGGCGCATGAGCACCCGTCTGGCTTCCCGCGGCGGCTCACGTACAGCAGAGGCAGACTTCCTCTTCTCCCATCTACTGCAGCAGGGCATTTCTGCGGCCCCAGATCTCCCTCTCTCCCAGCCTCGGGAGCTCTCGGACCAAGTCTCCGACGCGATCCCCCAACCCAAGCCAGCAGCTCAAGCCAGCTCTCCCGAGAGATCAGGGCGAGGGCGCAACCGCAGGGGAAAAAGGACAAGGAAGTTGAGCCCTCCACGAGCTCGCTCGTCTAAAAAATCCTCCCCTTTCCCAGGCTCACCCAAGCGCCGACCAACCCGGGAGCACCAGAAACCAGCCCCTCACAGATGATAGCTTAGCAAACACCCTGCAATCTCTGGCAAGCTCCTTGCTGCTAATCGACGCTCGCCCTCCAGTCCATGGAAAAGGGCCCTGCCGGAGCTTCAACCTCTTCAGTGAACAAGGCCGGGTTTTCTGCTTCGGTGCCGCCAGGGTTTATGCCGGGTCAGGGTCTTTTACATTCACAAGCGGTAGCTCCCTCTCACTCCCTGGCTTCCGCCCTGCCAGCTCCTCCTTCAGTCAGTATTTACATTTTTCAAGCAAAGCAGCGCTTCACTTAGCCCATCACAACGTTCGCCTGGATTGGTCCGTGCTGGACACCGAGCTGCTCGTGATGGCTACCGGTGGCCATCAAGTCGCTACGTGCAACAGCTGCGGGCGCAGTGCCACACCTCCCCTTTCTGCCCTTCAGTGCCTCTCTCCGGGCATAGAGTCTTCCCCACCCCATTTTCCGGGAATAATAGTCAAAGCCGTCAGGTGCAGCATAGGCAAGACAAGAAGATTTGTAATAACTTTAACAAAAATGTTTGCTTCCACCCATATTGTACATTCCTCCACATCTGCAGTTCCTGCAAGGATGCTCATCCGAGGTCTGTATGCCCCAGGCGCAACCGCAGCTTTGCCACTACCTTGCGCCAGGAACCACGTGGCAGATAATCTTTCGAACCGTCACCCCCCTACCCCCATTAACGCCACACATTAGCAGCTGCCGTATCTACTCACTAAGACACTCAATGAGGCTTCTTTCTTTTATTCACGGATGCTGCCCCATCCGTGGTTTTGGGAAGTTCCCTTCAGGGACAAAGAGAAGTTCATGTAAGATGATAGAAGACAGTCTAATCACCCAATCAAGCACATCAGCATCTATGTCTCACCATGACATAATTAAACTGCTAATTAAACTAGTCCTATATCATGGGACATGTTTCAGTATTTACCTAAGCATACATCATTTTATGCTGCACATATTGCACTTAATTTATATTTGGTTTCATGCTCACATGGCTTATGATAAGCCAGGGTATGATATTCATGCATCATTGTACTCAAGCTAACAGCTGCATTACATTTTCTACATCTCCCTCTTTGCCTGGACATCGGCTTGTGCCGGCAATCCAAGATCTCTCCAGTTTACCTATGATAAACATGCATATAACTGGTGGTGGTGTCTTAATAGCATTTCAGGGCTTTGTTCAGGATAGGTGCAGCAACCCTGCCGCAATCAAGGTAATTCTTCCTCATCCCTACAACAGCCGGACGGTGGTCCTCCTCTGCCTTCACATTCTACATTCGCCCGGACATCAGCGCCGTGCGGCCATCCAAAGATCTCTCTAACCTGGTATTTATGCATTTTAGTGGTAGTGTTCATCTATGTAATGTTTAACCCTGCATCGCAGGTCATCGACCAGCGTGTCGGCAATGTTTAGTGGTAGTGTTCCGGCCGTCGACCTCCGGGTCAGCATCTCATAATGTACAGTAAGCCCGGCAGTGATTCCGGCCGTTTGTTCACAGTACTGAGTATGTATGTCGCTTTGGATAAAAGCGTGTAACAAGTGACATGTAATGTAATGTAATCCTGTTGCTGTGGTCGTGTGTCCTGGATCCTGAGTTCTGGATCTGAGTCCTGGACTTCGAGTCGTGGCTGAACCTTTCTCTGCGGTCCTGCCTGACTCTCACCATACTACTTCCCTGATGGCTCCCACAAGATTGCTGACATCCTCGTGGATTCATCTTCTATAGACACATGCATTTCCAAACATTTGGTCTACCTATGTTGTAAATGTATTATCTTTTCGATTTACACACGGCATCTATTGCACGTCTGTCCGTCCTGGGAGAGGGATCCCTCCTCTGTTGCTCTCCCTGAGGTTTCTCCCATGTTCCCCTTTAAACTGTGGGTTTTCTCCGGAAGTTTTTCCTTGTAAGATGTGAGGGTCTAAGGACAGAGGGTGTCGTGTTGTCATACTGATATTCTGTACAAACTGTGAAGACCACTAAGACAAATGTAACATTTGTGATATTGGGCTATATAAATAAACATTGATTGATTGATTGATTGATTGTAGCGCGTTTGCCCATGATGGCCACCATCATTATTTGATCTTTAGCCCATTGAAATGTTGTTTTAAAGTTACCATCAGCATGTAATAATAGGCTAAATTAAATGTTAAATATATTCATGTTTGAATGATGTGTATTGGCAATGATAGCCGTTATATTACATAATAATAATAATAATAATAATAATAATAATAATGTGGCATGGGCCAAATGCTCAGCATGACACATAAGTAAAAAAGAATAACTGATTGATTACATGGCAAATAACATACCAAGACCCCAGCAGAACAATATTCAGTGAAACCAGCCAACAAGCAACACAAATATAATTAATGAAAAAAATTAACTACGTCATATATCAGATAAGGGCTGAGAACAAATGAGTAATTTTGCTTTTGAAGCCAATATTGACTCACTTTAATTGCATCCATCACCGAGAGCCATGAGCCAGAATGTCTCACTTACATACTCACAGATAAACACAGACTGAACGCTTCACATGCACGGACACACACACACACACGCACACACACACGCTCAGATGCTTTTCATGTGACCCCCAATCTAGAAATGCACACTGACACTGCCATCAAAGTGATTAAAGTACATTGTTTTGTTCAATAAAGGAAAATTGCATATTTGAATGAAAACATCGCTATATATACACAATGAACACACACACTCACACTCTGACTCAGAGCAAAAGCCTGTTTGTTTTTCAACCTATTTTTTGTGTGACAGAAACCCCAGTCGCTAAAAACACTGGCACCTGTTCCCTGGGAGAAATTCCACTCCTCAGTGTGTGTGTGTGTGTGTGTGTGTGTGTGTGTGTGTGTGTGTGCGTGCGTGCGTGCGTGCGTGCGTGCGTGCGTGCGTGCGTGCGTGTGTGTCTGTGTGTGTGTGTCTGTGTGTGTGTGTGTGGGAACTTGTGAGAATGTTGACACTGGACTTTCCTGTCTCACGTGGCCACGGTGCAGCATCACTTCCTTTACGACCCTCACCCTATTTAAAGGCTGGTGTTGGGCTTCAGCTGGGATTAAAGTCAAAGTCTTTGCACTCTTCACACCAGCAGCTCACCCACTGACCGACTGACAATCTGGAAAGAGTCCTAACCTTCTGTGGACGTCCACAACGGCTTTAAAGGCTACGTTTTTGTCTGTGATCACCTGGAAGTTTCAAGCGATGAGTTTCCAATATTGAAGTCTTCATTTGGAACCAATAACTGAGTATTTGCTCAAAGAAAAGCAAGATTTACGTCAACTCTTTTCACCCAAAAGAGATTCAAAAATTTGGAAGACAACTCCAGGAATTGTCACAATACACCCTGCAAGACTTTACCAATCGGAAAAACACAAGACAAGAGAAATACCAATTTCTGGAAGCTCTTCTGGTATCCTGTTACAATGAGCAGCGGTGGGACCAGCACAGTTTCCCCACAGGAGCCCCAGGCTTTCAAACGGGCCGTACGGAAAATAAAATGTGCCGCTATGGTGGCCAACTTGGCTAAGAGTTGGCAGGGCTGGGCCACCGAACACTCCGACATACAGGACGCCATCCCCAGCGGATGGATGCCGGATTCTGTCGAAGGGGTGGACGAAAAAGCGTGCAGCCGGGAGGTCAAGCTCACCAACCCTCCTCGAGTGTTCACAGCCGATGCTAGCGACAGCAGTGGCATCCGGACCGGTTCTGTGGCCAAGTCCGTGCAGCCAAAACGCAGCGAGTGCAGCAGCAGCTCCGTGGTAAACGCCATCCGAGGGAAGATGGAAGCAGGGCCTGAAGAAAGCAAGCCTTTCCTGGGTAATGAGTCGCCGACAAGGAGGCGCCAGATGAGGGCGCTACAGACCGCTGCTGACGGAAGCATCCGAGACAAGATGCGTCTGCTGCAGGACATGAAGCTGGGGTCCAGGAGCAGCAGTTTGGACACGGAGGACAGCGGGCTGGGAGAGGAGGCGGGGCTCAGCGACAACAGCGAATCAAAAACTGAACTGGTCGACATCCTGAGCAAGAAACAGACCAACAGGCCCAAGGTAGAGTGCTTAGTCACAAAGATTGGAAAGTGGATGCAAACACATTACCAAAGTTACCAAATATCAACATTGAAATGTAAAACTACACCAAGCATTGTTTTTTATATTAACCATGGATCGTCTAAGGAGAAGGGGTCCCTCACAGTAATGAACAGATCATATAAACCCATCTCTACAGATCCTTTTAGCCCCTTTTATCCTATTGTTTTAGGTAAACAGTCTCTACAATTTAAGCCAAGTATTCAGCAAGTTATATACAAATGTTCCTGCCCAGTATAGTTAACCGAACATAATGGAGAAATTAGCCACTTAAACCCAAACATCAGTGAATTGAAAACATACAACGAATGTTGGAATACAATGTGTCAGGTAACAAAAACCCAACTCCAAATAAATATAAATGTATGGTATTCCCTTAGCAAGATTGGCAGTTGTTTGCTTACACATTAACAACTTTTAAAAGTGATGAATATCAAAAATATAAATATGGCTGGGTCAAAGCTGCTAGATGTCCCTTTTCGAGGTTTGTGCAGAAAATAACATGAATACAGACTGATTGTGGAAAAGACCACACACGTCAATATCTCTGGCCAACACATAAACCTATTATTTTGTGATAGAGGTCGTGAGAGAATTGGTCATTTGCTCATGTTATTGTTGTTGGTGACAGGCTTGTATAAAACCTTATAAAATCGGATTACAGTTGTATTGCCCTTTAATCACTTTTAAAGCTTAAACCAGACCCTTACGAATTTCTCCTGCCTGCTTTTCATACAACCACAATGTTCCTGTCCCTGAATAAAATACAAAGTGGAGGACCAATACCCTAAAATTAGAGCATACATGTTCCCACACAAGTCCCACAGCATGAATAAACAAGTTTAAGCAGAGATCGCATTGATGTCAAGACATCCAACTCCCTCATGGACACCAAACTGAAAAACAGTTGCATAACTCTGATGCTAAACATCTTTCCTATAAAGGACTTGTTGAGGAGGCCGCCAGAGAGTGCGGCCAACCCATAAAAACACAAGCTGGAACACTGCGCAATGGAATATATGAAAACAATTATAGTCATGCTCTGCAACGTGCTACCTGACCTTCAGGTCTGAAGAGCCGGGGAGGGGGAAATTAGGTGAAGGGACACGGAGAGAAATGAGAGACACACACTGTTACACAAACATTAAGAGAAAAATTATAAATGAGACAGAGAAAAAAGATTTGATTTCAATAACTTTATTGATCTTTATTCTTTATTCTTTATGCATTATGTCAACACATTTTAGATTGCTGCATTAGGTTAGTTGAAAGCAATAATATTAAGTTGAACCTAATATTTTTATTTTAGTTAAATTAACCCCCTGGGGGGCGCAGAGGCATGCCAGGGGGGGCGAGAGAGACCAGGAGGAAAAATGGTTATACAAAAAAAAAAAAAAGATACAAAAAAAAAATCATAATTTGAAAAATTATTAATTCGAAAATAATATGATGCAGTACAGTACTATTACGTCTGGGTCTCTGTGTTTCATTAAAGCTTGGCTCTGTGTGTGTGTGTGTGTGTGTGTGTGGTTGTGTGTGTGTGTGTGTGTGTGTGTGTGTGTGTGTGTGTGTGTGTGTGTGTGTGTGTGTTTGTGTGTGTGTGTGGAACGAGCCATTTTGTGTGCGCGAGAGAGAGAGAGAGAGAGAGCGCACCGGTACCGGAGATCGTTGTTGTTAGCTTCTGGTGCTAGCGAGCTAAGCTAACGGATATAAGGAGTTTTTTCAACAACAAAGTGGAGGAGAGTCCTCTCCAGTCAGACTGAGAGACTCAATGAGCTAAAGGACTCTTGAGTGTTATCTCGGTGGGTCTCAAATGTTTTGGTCACCATTAATGGAAACAATTATTTCCGAGGCACACGTTTATATGATCATTATAGTTATAAAAAAATAAGAGAATAAATGAAAAACAGGTACGAAATACTATATAACACAAACAAGAATAAAGTTTAAAAGGGTGATTTGTAAAATATCCATAAAGAAAAAGTAAATCTGTTTACAGTTCTGTTTCAAATGGGTGTTGAGAGATGTATCCATAGATCTCTTCATTTTGCTCTCAAAGTGCACCAGATTGATGCATTTAACTTTAATATTTAAAAATAAATCTTCCCAAGCTCCCCCAGACCCCCCTATGTGAGTTCCACACACCACCTATAAAAATAATACTTGACCCCTGCTTACACCTATATGCTGTGAGCTGATTATCGAGCCTTCATTGTAACAGTCGCGGGTACACTGTGTATTTGTGTGGGGAGTGTTGCAGTAGAAAATTCCACTGTAGCGCCCGGTACATTAATGGGAAACCCTAAATGTTTGGGCACCCTCTATGAAACTTCAAGCTACCCCACAGAACCCCCAAAAGAAATCTCTGGCGCCGCCACTGAGCCTGACTATTTGTGTTGGGAGGGCCAGACTTTTTTTCTCCAAAGGGGGGGCCTGACAGAAAAAGTTTGAGAACCACTGCACTAAGGGTTCACATGGTTTTGTAAAAGGTCCCTCTGTGACACATCTTTACTTTTCATAGCGCGAATACCAAAGAGATATGGTGACACTGATCTGAAGGCCTGGCAATCTGAGGAACACACCCAGGGAGGACGAGCAGGGAGGTAGGGGGGGGGGGAGTCAGGGTAGGACAACAGATGAAAGATTGGGTCGAACAAATTGTGATGAAGAAAGTATAGCGAAAGAAAGTATGACAACAACACCTAAAAAAGAAGGAATGGAGGGAAAAGAAGAGATGAAGAGTTTAAAGTTTTAATAACATCTATTTTGTTTTACAAATCTCGATAGCCAAAATGTTGCAGATAGTATACCATGATAAACCAGGATATGAACCACAAAAGTATTATAAATCAACTTATAAGCCTTTCAATCTCCAAGAGAATAGGTTTGAGAACCTTCACTTGATCCTCGCGGTTGTTAAATAAAATGTTTGTGCATGCTGGTTTATATGAGCATACACACAGTATTTCCATTAGAGCATATTTCTGGATGTCTAGCAAAGGCCAAGCAGCAGATCAATTACACCTTCTAGTGAAGAGGTTATTTTAAGACTTAGGGGCATCGTTAACATTTACATATAGACACAGATAGGGTCTGATGCAAAAATGTTAAGCAGGTCTAAAGGACAGGAAGCGAAAAAAGGAAAAGTTGACCAAATATTAACAAAAGCTTAAACACTAGCAAAATAGCCAAACATATGGGAATAGCATACACAGGAAGCTGAGATGTCCTGACTGGAAACTGCCAGTATGGGTCAACGGTGGATCCTGTATTTCCCAAAGTGAAACTCATTAGAATCTTGCATTAGACCTGCTGCCTTGTAAAAGCCTTTTTGTCAAACTCCACACAGTTGTTTTATATTTAAGTGTTGGGGTATCAAGGCTGATTACATTTTTAAGTCATTAGGGTTATTTTCCTTCCAAAAGAAGAGTTTACCTAAAAAGAATATAAATCATGTGTAGTAGTCTTCTTCTTGGAATTTCAATGGTCCTAGAAAAATATTTTCCATAGAATGCTACATTTGCCGAGCAGAAACAATTGAAAAATGTAATCTAGTGCTAATATCAGTGCTAACCGACTTCAATAGTGGCTGAACATTGCTTGGTCTTATACCTGGTCTTGACTTGTAAATATGCAAGTCCAGGGGATAAGTCCACACAAAATTAGACTTTGTTCGAATTAAAGTCAGCAGAAAATGTTGTAAAATGTCAAAAAAACGTAAAATTCCAACAGCATTAGCCAAGTGTTTCTCCTTAAAGTGGACCTATCATGCTATATTTGAATAATATAGTGTAGGACCATACCTATATAAGGCATATTTATACTTTTTATTTTTCAAAATACCAAACAGATCATGCATTTTAGCCATTCCTCATTTCGCTCAATTCAACACTGTCTTTGCATGGGCTGATTCTGTGAGAACAGCACCATCTACAGGCCTGGCATATGTACTACAGCGTCTCCAGCGCTTTCGAACGGCAATGTCCGTGGCTGTCTCCTCCTGATTGGTGGAGTTGGCCCAATAACCATAGCGCCACTTCTGTGACGTCACATAAGTGTTCAAATCTGGATCAGTCCGTATCAGATCCATTGCAGCCCCTTTTTAAGAAATTTGGGTATGGAGGAAAAGAGAAAGGGTTGTGTTTTCTGACACTTGGTGAGTTCCCTGGAACAGCGGGGACACATATTCATGTATAAAAGACGTACAAAAGTGCATTTTGCATGATAGGTCACCTTTAAATCATGGTCTTTTGGTAGACCAAACGCAACTATTACTACAAATGTTGTTAATAAACACACATGCTCCACTCCCCTGAATAACATTTGGAAATAAAACAATTTTCTTGGACCATAGAGAGCTGGGGAGGTGACGTTTAGAGATATCCCCATCCAATATTTTGTATAAGGATCGATTCAGGCGTTTATAACTGGTATTCTTATAAATTGCTTTATTGAGATGTTGAGCCTGATCCATCCATTGTTGTACATCAGCTGTAGCACATGTGTTTTTATTGTTATTCAGTAGAACCAACTTCGATTAGGAATCTTTAAAATGTAGGTGCCTTTTTAATGGACAACATTATTTATACATACGTTTCCCTTTGTTGGAGTCCGAAGTTAACTTGCCTGCCCTCTTTGATCTCCAGATGAAAATCACAACTACAGGTGATATCAAGAACCGCTGGCAGCAGTGGTCTCAGCAGCACATTGTGGGCCAGAAGCTCAACCCCTTCAGTGAGGAGTTCGACCCCGAGTACGCCATGGCTCAGCGGGTCCGCAAGGGCGAGGACGGATACGGGCGACCCAAAGACGGATCCAAGACGGCGGAGAGGGGCGACCGGGCCCAGAAACACGTCCACAGGGAGATGGAGGAAATGGTGTGGATTATCAAAGACATGGGCATTAAAGACAAGGAGGGGAGAACCATCATAACCTTTGGCCGCCTCTTTGACCGCTACGTGAAGATCTCAGATAAGGTGGTGGGCATCGCTCTGCGCTGCCGCAAACACAAGATGCTGGACTTTGAGGGGGAGATGCTGTGGAAAGGACAGGACGATGATGTGATTATTACAGTGAGAGACTGAGGACAGACCCAGTGTTTTACAAACTGTTACACACATGCTAACACACCTACAAATGTCACTGCTTATCTAGAGGAATAACGCTACCCATGTTAGCAGCAGTGCTACATCATGTGCACAAAAAACATTGAGGAATATTTGGAAGAGACCAACAAATATTAAAGTATGATAGCTAAGTGTGTCAACCAATTAGTATCACTCACTTCAATTTGATTCAGGATAAGACTCCAGATTAAGTAAAAATTGCCGCTAATCTCAGGATCTACTCCACTCCGAGGAGACCTAATAAAGGTAGTAATATCATAATGGAAGAGTAAACTGTTAAAATATTATTGAGTTTTTGTTTTTAGGAAAGTTATACCAACTGATTGCAATAATGTTAACACACAAGGGCAAACATGATAACATTTTCACATTTGTTCAACTGTAATGTGTTGGTTACATTTAATATGCTAGCATTCTAAATTGTAAATATTTATTTATTATTTTAAACTATAAGAATAATTTTTTTTGAATTAAAATACACACAAACACATTGGGTTGAAATGATAATTTCAGTGCTCAGCAAAATAAATTCAAAGAGACAAACTCTTGCACATTTCTATTTTAACATATGCCTAGGTATATAAGTGTAAACATGGAAGACACACACACACACACACACACACACACACACACACACACACACACACACACACACACACACACACACACACACGTTATTGAGAGCATCCCAAGGGCATTGATTATTTCATAAGTTTAGAAGGGGGGAACATAGTCTGCAAGAACAGAGGGCTTTTGTTAATTTTACCTCGAGCCAAACTTGTGAGACTTGTTTCTGAAATCCCTTTCTCTTAAAGTGAATAAATAAAAAATAAAACAATGGAGCTTACCCTAAAACTAACCACTTTGGATTGCTTGTCTAACATGACCTAGTCCATAAATGAGGTAAGGGTGGGAACAATCAAACGCACCCTCCCAGGCACTCTGTTTTAGCAAAGTACAACTGGGATTTCGTAGAGGAAGATATGCGAGGTCAATTCTTAATAAAAAAGAAAAACCAACAAATTGAGCACTTGAGTTTCATTAGCAACGCCTAGCTACAGCTGCGGGGCTTCGGTCAATACCACTAACAGTCTATTTCCTTAAAATTGTACATATAATATCGCTGAATCTATATTTTCATCTTCAGGTGATTAAATCTGCATAATGTCTCTGTACAATAAGATTTGAGCATTTTGTAATCCAGTGAAGAAATTCAAGACCAGTAAATATTGATTGATTAAACAACACTAAATAAAATGTTAGTGTTTTCTTCAAACTCAGACTCTCTGCTGCGGCTGTACCTCAAAGACAAAACAATTATCTGATGATCTTTGTTGAACAAGGTCTGATTGTCCTGTACAATGTGGGGTATTTTTAAATACTTTACTAAACTACATTCAATATTATGTTAGACACAAGTTAGTTATTACTCACATATCAAAGTATTTTCATCTGCAAGATGGAAGAATAGCTGGGAGAGATAGATGGAGAGACTGATGAGAGGGACACAGGCTGGTGTCAGCAGCTTTCCACACAAAGCCGTCACATATTCTCTTCCATAGTCCTCACTGTCCACTGGTGCTCTGTCAAAAGAGTGAACATCACAGCTGTCATGTTAACCCTTTGTTACACAACATACAACCAACATGTGTCAAAAGTGACCCAAATTAGTTTTAATTGTAAATATCTTTGCAATAAATTACTTTAACCATTCAGGATTCCTCAATTAACCTGTTTTGGATCAACACCAATTCTATTTTTCCCTCTTACTTTTTGAATAAAAATCATTTTTTTATCACTACACTTCTAAGGCACAACATGGGTCAAACATTACCCGTATTATTTTGCTATGTATGTTATTTCATGCATGGCTGAGTGTTTCTTTACTATACATTTTCAAAAATAATTAATTTTAGCAGTGATTTGGACCAAGCATGTATGATGTAGTAATACAAAAAGTATTTTAGTTCACACAGTGTGACATTAGCTAGTCATGTTAGTTTGTAATATATAGAGAAGAGCTAACTAGCAAGTACTGATTAGCCGAATGTTAGTGGTTAGCTGTTTATGCTATGCTAGCTGTTGGCTACTAAACATTAACAAACTAGATTCTTGCAAGAAACAGTATCTCAGGGCTTCTTAACATTTAACAACCTATTAATGATGCATAGCAACTTAACGGGAATAAACTCAGCTAACTAGAAGAAGAAACGTAACCTTAAATTAAAAATTAAAAATTCACAAACTAAGGATTATCTAAATACATATTTAACTCCATTACAGTTGCAGGACTCACCAGATCTCAAGTCTTCTGTTCTTTGTTGACGTCCCGATACTCATATTTAATGTGTAGATGTAAAACGATCCCGATATTAATCCATCCATAAACTCCTGCAGCAGACATATAGACAGCTGTAGCTCGCAGGAGGAGACCCGCTCAAACTGACGTGGATGTTTCAAATGTGAACGACAGGCGCGGACAGTTCTCATTGGCAGGTTTCTTCGATTACGTTTATATTAACCAATCAGGAGTGTTGTGGACTCATTCCAAACATGCCTAACTTGTCTGCCGTGTTTTGGCTGAATTCTATTTCAAGTGCCATAACTCTTGCTGTCGCCCAGAATTCGAAAACCATACATTATACCCTAAAACTAAGGCTTATTACTGTATATTGACCAATGGAAAAAAAACACAGCAACAGAACACATACATAAAACAAGGATAACTGTGACTTATTGTTGAGTAAATAACAGTGTGTGTTTTAAACCTTGGTCCTCCCTGCAGAGATTTCTCCACTTTCTATACTTTTTTTTTTTTTTTTTAATGATATTGTCAACTGTAGATGTTTACAATATAGTAAGTTAGGAATTTAATGAGAACATATTTATTTACTTGTGTTTCAACATTGGATATTTTGTGTTTGTTGTGGATTCAATCGAATATTGAGAAAATAATTTATGTAAAAATGTTTTACTTAAATTTTTCGTTTTTTTAATTTGACGCTTTTTTTTACAGTTTTATGTTTACCTTAAAATTACAAAGAAGTAATTATAATAGTAATACACTTTTATATTACGAGTTACATATTTAATTACAGATAATACTTTTTATTGTACGTACATCTGTATGTATTTTCTGAAAGGGCAAAAATACTGTAAATATTATATAGTAAATTTACTGTATAAAAAAAAAGGAAAAAAACGTTATTTGTTGTTATTGTCAAAATACTTAAAATAATGTTTTGGGTTGTTAATTTATAGTTAATATCTGTCATTTTACAGGATTTTGCAAGTTATTTAAAAAAACATGATAATTACTCTGTATATATATAATTAAATAATTAAAATGTACAGTTATTTCCTGTAAAATTACGATCTTTTTTTATAGTGCAGGGTAATCCTGATGTACTCACATTTATTGGATACTTCCCCAGTGTTCCCATTTACAGATGACACTGTTGCTATGAATTATGGGCTATTCAGTCTAAAAAGTCTACGGGGTTAGATATTTGCTAAAAATCCTTGGGGAAGTCTCCAGAAGTTCATGCCAGAGCCATTAATCCCTGCTGATACTGCAGGGAGACAGTCCTGAGCCTGGTGGACTGATCCAGACCCTGTTAGGAAGTCACAGGGCGTTTATTCATCTTCCTCACCTCCACCATCACTCCCTCTTCTGCTACCAGGGTGTCCTTTGAATGAGGCAATGGAAGAAAAGGAGTCGAGTAAAAGAGAGGTAAGGGATAGTGGAGGCTTTTGGAAAGACCAGACAACTTGCTCTCACTTCAAGGCCGTCCTGACGCTTGGACATTGTGCATTGCTGTCTTGATACCAACAAAATGTCCAATGTTTTTTTGGAAGAGACCTGTTGGAATCATGTTTCCTGCATTCACCTTTTACCAGAGAAGAGCAAATCAGTTCTTAACGCTTTTTATTCTTAAGATTCCTAGAGATGCTGGAAAATCAGTTATTGTCACAAAAGAAAACCCTGGCCTCTGGGATAAACTAACACATCTCACAAAAATGAAGTGCTGACTGACGCGAACATGCAGGTCGCAGATTGACAGAATTCTTGCTAATGAAAAAGTTAGCAGGAATCGAGAAGTGGTGGAGGTCAGCGCAATACGCTCTGGTCCATAGCATTATTACAATGTAGCAATTGATATGTACATGTTATTGTATTTCTTTTTGATGACCAATGATGGTAAAAGGAGGTAGAGGAGGAGAAAATGGATAAGAAGAGGTATTGGAGTAATTAGTGTTATTTGCCCAAAGGAGTATTGAGTGGAGGAAATGAATACACTGGGGGATGGTGGCAAAATACATATCTGGAGATGTGAAATCAAACCCTTTGACAAAAAATCCAGCCATTTGTAAAATGATTTAATTCTTCCTTTCTGTAAAAAAACAAAACCTCACAATATCACTCTACAAAACAGTAGCACAGCAGGGGGCGCTACAGTGACAGCGTCAGAGTAAACTCTTACCTGAACGTGGTGTATGTGTATTATTCAAATGAAAAATGATTTATGTCTCAATTTGCCTTTGCACCATGTAAGGCATTCCTACTGGTTCATCCAATTTTTGTGGGCAAATATCTTTCCTTTCTTTGTGCATGCAAGTTACGCTATATCACTTTTATGTGTGTGTTTGTGTGTGTGCGTGTGTTGTGTGTGTGTGGGATGCTGTGTATTCTCTGTCTGTCAGTCTGCGCATGTGCATGCAAGCCATGGCTTTGCCTCCCTGTGTGTGTGTGTGCGTGTGTGTGTGTGTGTGTGTGTGTGTGTGTGTGTGTGTGTGTGTGTGTGTGTGTGTGTGTGTGTGTGTGTGTGTGTGCGTGTGCGTGTGTGTGTGTGTGTGTGTGTGTGTGTGTGTGTGTGTGTGTGTGTGTGTGTGTGTGTGTTAGTCTGCCTAGTGTGACCTGCCTTGCTGTCAAGCAATTGCTTTTTGAGAGAGAGAGAGAGTGTGAGAGAGAGAGAGAGAGAGGGAGAGAGAGAGAGAGAGAGAGAGAGAGAGAGAGAGAGAGAGAGAGAGAGAGAGAGAGAGAGAGGGGGAGAGAGAGATTAATACAAGCTGATCGGTTTTGTCGGCAGGGAGTCTGGACGTTTGCCTGAGAGGGAGACAGGGGGGGAGAAACAGTGAGTGATGTTGGGAGAAGAATTGAGAGGAGCACGAGAGATCTTAAAAGAGAGAAACAGGAGCGTAGAAGGAGGTAAAAAGCGAGTGGAGAGTATCCCATCTACACAGGAAGGGTGACGCTTTATCCTTACTCACTGACTGTCAGACTGAATTAATCCTTCGTCTTCTCTGCCTCTCTCTGTCTTATTATTGTGTTCTTCCTTCTCCTCCCCTGTGTCCTTGTTTCCTCTCATCTGTTTGCACAAGAGGTTCGCAGGTTATTGAGGTTCGGGAACATTTTTTCTGAAATCTAGCCATCGGTCAGTTTACCTCTTCATTTGTGAAAACAGACAGCTGATGCTTGCTTTCAACTACACACAAATGATAACAACAATGCTAGAGAGTTTTGGAAAAATCTTACATTGAGAAGAGAAGGCTGTAAATCAGATGTTTTTTTGGGGAAGACAGTGTTACTTGAAACATAGGAGATGTAGTCTCTGTTGTCTCTTACATGTCCACCAGTGGCGGTTTTACAGGTTGGCACGGGGTGGCAGCTGCCACCTCAGAAAAATGGCTTGCCACCCCAGCTGCCACCCCAGTTGGTAGCTTTGTTTTGAAAGAAAAGTTGTTGCTCATCGGGCATTTATGAGAGAAAATCTCTAATGTCCGAGTGCAAGTGAATGCAGCACAAGACGCGCCTTGTAACCCCTTCCCCGGCCCTGGCGCAAGCCTGGAAATATGATTGGCGGCGATTTCCTTTGAACGGGGGGACAGGGCAAAACGAGAAGCATTTCGGATCCAAGTAGACGGAAGGAATGAGGTATTTGCGGTCTACAATGACAGAGAAGAGACTGTCAAGTTTGGCTGTAAGGCAAGGCAAGGCAGGGAAGTTTATTTATATAGCACTTTTCTGTACGCGACAATTCAAAGAGCTTTACAAAACAAATTAAAATACCTTTTAGGAATACATACAGTAAAAACACACATATAATGGCATTTTACAACAGGCATTACAAAGCAAATATAATAAAATAAGTAAAATAAACACCACAGGTATACAATACGTTTAAAAGGCATAGGCCTACTGTAGTGCGAATATGAGCAGCTCAATTAAAAGCAGCGGCAAAGATGTTTTTAGTCTCAATTTAAAAATAGTAAGCGTTTCTGTGGACGTGCATGATTTGGGTAGTTTGTTCCAGATTGTCGGAGCATAATAGCTAAATGCTGCCTCTCCATGTTTTGTTTTTACTCTCGGAACCGATAGCAGACCCGTCCCAGAAGACCTGAGGCACGTCATTGATGGCTCGTAATTATGTAGGAGTTCAACAATATACTTTGGTCCCAAACCATGTAATGATTTAAAAACTAGCAATAGTACTTTCAAATCAATTATTTGGCCGACTGGAAGCCAATGTAAAGATTTCAGAACCGGACTGATGTGATCCACTCTTTTAATGTTAGTGAGGACACGTGCAGCAGCGTTCTGAATCAGCTGCAGTTTTCTGATGGATTTTTTGTCAGCCCTGTGAATACACTATTGCAGCAGTCAAGTCTACTAAAGATAAAAGCATGGAAAAGCTTTTCTAAGTCCTGATGTGACATTAGTTTTTTAATCCTCGATATGTTCTTCAGGCTGTACTCAGCATTGAATCAAAATGCACCATAGCTTTAAATCTTCATAAGTTTGTGAGGCGTTTTGCTGAGCAAGATGGTAATCGCCACATTCAGCTGTTATAGGCATGCCAACTTGATGCTCTGCTCATGGATGACTCGATGAGCATAATACACTGTTAAGATGATGACCTTACGTGTGTACATATTTTTTTTTTCTGTTTTAAGTCCTGAGAAAGTCAAATAAGACGTTGTGTAAAACTTCACTGCCCAGCCAAAAAAAAGTAACCACTTTGATTTAACTAGGCCAGTAGGTAAGGACTTTCCACTGGAAAATAACTTAGTGCGGCGATGTTTATGTTTGAGCTGAATACATGTTTTTTAACCCTAACTGATGCAGTTAGTCACTTCTTTAATGTTTGTTCTTTCTGGTATAAAGTCAAGGTTGTAACTGTTTGCAATGAAGTTGTATTTTGATATATGATAGTAATTACTTGTCTTTCCAATTTGAAGGAGGGTGAGCAAGCATCTTGTGGAACGTTCATCATTAACTCCTCCAAAAAATATAGTTTTTTTAATAATAACACTGAATATGTGAATCATAACAGTGATTTACAGCTAATATCATATTAATTTAGACAAACATAGACGAGACAGTTAATTAATATACTTATTGCAGCAGTCTGCATAGATTTGGTACCCCTGCTGGTCTAAGAGTGAGACAAACTCATGCAGTTATTGTTCAGTTAAAATGCATTAAAACCCTCTATGGTACGCACTATGATGCCATTTGGGAAAAAAAAAATTGGAGTGTTTTTTTGTCATATAATAGACCAAATAAACAATCTAAAGAAATGTTAAATAAATAATTATTTGAGGGTACTTTTTGGGGTGTGTTGCCTTGAGGCAACACTGTACCATAATGGTAAGTTATGAAAAAAGAGAGTTATTGTTTCAAATTTGAACAAAATGTATTTAAAAACACATGGAAAATACTATATAGCCTCAACAGGTTAAATTGTATGCCAATTAAAATGTGAAAATCGTTATTTTTTATATTTTAACAAGATTACATGTCTGAATGTTGCCTGCAGGCAACATTGTACCATTGTGAAACAACCTTTAGGAATAAATACGCAAAGAGCCTAGGCATCTTTCATCAAACTTTATTGAGCCATTTGACAAAATAGACTCACTATTGTGGAAGTTCATGAAGCAGTTATTGTCAGCAGTGAAGCACAGGTACGTGACACACTTTGATCCCTGCACTTTCACCCTTACAGCCAGGGTATTTGCACCGGCCCTTTTTCTCCACCCACACAGGCCAATGGTCAGTGTGGTCTTGATGCACATGTGTTGATGGCACTGATGAGGAAGAACCTCTGTGCTTCTTCTCAGCCAGGTCTCTGTCAACATTATGAGATGGTCTCCCGCTCTTCTTCAAAACTTTCCTCTGGTTGCAAAGGTAACTTGCAACTTCAGCTTTGAATTTAATCAGGCTGTACACTTCTTTCTTGGGGATGCCCCAGTCCTTGCAGTCCCTGGGGTACAAGAGCCACGCATTCACTCGAGTGAAATCCATCATGTGCAACACGATCTTGTGATGCCACTTCCTTGACCTGATCTTTGTTCTGTAGAGAGCAATCAGCGAGTCTAGAAGATCCACTCCTCCCATACTTTTATTGTATGCGTGCACGACACTTGGGCAGGTAACCTGCAATGTTTCTTTCTTTTTCTTATCCCATCTTTGGCACAGATCGTTGGGTTGGCTTTAAAATCAAATGTATCTTGGTTAAATTGTAGAGATCTATGATGAATGGTAAGCTTTTGAACAGTTTATACCTAAACACACAATACCACAATATCATGGTGAATCCATAATGGTACGGTGTTGCCTCAAGGCAACATTTACAATTGACCATAATGGTACGATGTTGCCTCCAGGCAACATTTGCATTTTAACAAGTTTCCATTACCTAATTAGCAAATTAAGTATATTAAACTATTCGAAATTAAGGTTTACTCACCTATTATTTTGAATACATTTTTTTCCAGACAAGAAATGCGCAGGAAATTACGTTTTTAGACACATTTCTTGGAGAGAAATGGCTGAGCTGATCCTTGTGGGAAAGGCAGCAAACAGGGTCTTCAAATTGGCCGCCAGAGAGTCATGGGACAAATTCAAACACTACTATTGGTTCCTTATGGTCCTGCCTCTTTTTAAAAGTATTGCATCATAATTTGAGATGTATTGTCTGAATGCAAAAGGCAAAAAATGGGTATGTTGCCTGGAGGCAACCTCATACCGTAGAGGGTTAAATTAATTCTGCCACCTTATATACAGTATTTATATTTAAGGCTTTACTGATGTGCCACAATAATGTCACCAAATGTTATTGAGTTAAAATAAATATTGTGGCTTTCCAAGTTAATTGATATGACTGTGATTAAATCAGCATATACTTCTGCCAGGGGATGCCACCCCTGAAGTTCTCCTGCCACCCTCTTGCCACCCCATGAATATTTGTCTAGATCCGCCCCTGATGTCCACCATCAATGAAACAAATACATGAATAAAGACAGATGAAACACGATGGAGTTAAACTATTTTATTGACAGTTGGAATAGAATAACAATACACCAAATTGTGCATTTACTCAACAATATAACAGTTTGCCAAATAATCTGCAAATACACTTTTTATGAGTGTTTTAAATGACAGTGCGGTGAAATGAAAAAAGTTACACCACCTTGTCTCTTTCAATAACACTCAGGTCCTCAAGGCAGTAATACATGAGCAGCAAATGGAAAGCAACGCAGATGGGCATTTGCTGCTTAACGCTTTGCTAAGATTAGCTTATGCTAGCATGTTTTGAGGTTCATCTAGCGATGTGATGATTGGTATTTAACAATTAAAAAACAATACATTATACTTGTAAATGGGATTTTGCAATCCTTAAGTGGCTTTGTAAATAAGTCAATGAGTTATAATTTGCTCCAATAAAGTTGCACGATGGATCAATGTGTTTAACCAAAGAAATGGTCATAATTCACAAAGATGTGGTTGGAAAAAGCTTCCCTTGTAAAATAGGTTTTCCATCAGCATTGCCTCCAAAGGTTGCCCATTTCACACGTTCCTGACAGCATGAGAAAGCCTGTAGAACTTTCTCATCTAGTATCCCAGAACCAAACATCACCTTTTTAGTATTTTAGGAGCCTTTTGGATGGCTTATAGAAGTTAAGGCTGTGAATGCTGTAGATAAAATGATCATCAAGACAGAAAAGGAAGATTTGCTTTTGAAGATTTGGGGATAAAGACTAATTTAGTTGACACTATAATGACCAGCAACGCATATGTGAGAGGTCATTTAACTCGGAATGGTGTTGAGAAACAGAAGTTACAAAACCCCATGTCACACCGGTGTCGCTTAACCTGAAAATGTATTCACTGGAGGTAATGTGGGACACTTTGAATGAGAGAGTACCAGATAGCGTGTGGGTTGGGTTGGGGACGGCCTCTGAGGGGGAAAGTTTGGGATGAGACTGGAGGAGGTGTATTGCTTTTGGGATCCAGTAGCCACCATTTCCTAACAGAGAATCTGCTTCCAGCATTTCATCCTCCCACTCTTCCTCCACCTCTTCCCCAAGAGAGGACATGATATGATATGTATGTCTAGAAATGTACACAATGTCACTCTCAAAGAAAAAGACACAAATAGTCCTCTTCCTTTCTTGTAAGTAGAACTGTTAAAACTGATAAAAATAAAGAGACATTTAACTCAGGTAACATTTTTAAAGAAATGTTTGGACTTCTACTTAGATTGCTTTTTATGTTGATTTTATGCAAAAACATTCAGAAAAGATTGCCTCTGGGAAACAAAGTCTATCTGTAAATGAGCATGGGACCCAATTGGTGGAAGCCAGAGAAATCTCAACAGACATTTTAGTGATACAGCAACTTGCATTGGAATGATTGGGATTCCATCGAAAGAAATCTATGAAGAAAATATTTTATAATTAAATTCATTCTCATTTTCAAAGAGGTTATTTAGAGACCATGTGAAACTCCTGGTGTAATAGTGAAAACACTTGAACGGTTCAAATGACACATCTTCACAAGTGATTTTGGCTTTCTGCCTTCAGATTCTTCAAGCTATTTTCAAGGTTTTCAAATCATAAAAATCCTGGCTCCTTAAAGCTTTGAGCAGCAGGAAGAAATGACTTTAGCGATAACAGTTTTTGGAATCACAAAAGTCCTGATATATACATCACACAGAATGCAAAAAGATTGCTACATTGTCTTGTCAAACATTTTACTTAATGAGTTGGACTGCAATGAACACTGTGCAACTAAAACATGGCAATGACTGGATGTTTTTTGATTATTGCTTTACAGAATGTAGCTGATTTGTTTGAAAATGAATACAGTATTAATATCCCTGCAACACTGCTACTGGCAAAATGAGGCCACTTTTGCACAAAAAAAGTAAAATTACTCCAAATTGTATTGTTTAGTTAAAATGTTGTTGACTCGCAAATATTTACGTAGAATTACTCAAAATGGTGTTATATTTCAAATTTGTGTTGATAAGCATTAGACAAATTCAATTAATGTTCAGAATGTTTGCTTCAAAGTAAAAAGAAAACAAACCTTTTTTTCTTTTAGTAATTATACAGCATCAGTAAAAAGCCCAAAAGGAAATGTAGTAAACTTTGAATCTGAAATAAATTGCTACATATAAATGTATTCCTCAATTCATGTTGGTTCTCAACCTATACTGTATTTCGTTTCACCTCTTTCTGTGTAGCGTGTAGCTCATGATTAATCTTATCAAGTAGTCTGCTAATTATTTATTAGTTTTAATCAGTCATGCGGATGCTACCAGCTAATGCTACAATCTTACGGTAACTAGCAAGATATCCCTTCACTCCCTCAAAGATTTAACATTATTAACTAAGTTTTTATAGATACACTTTGGCTCACTCCAAAAGACACTAACAACCATAATATTTACACATAAAAAAGACATTAGGAATCATAAAGTGCCCAAAAGAAGTACATATACTTTTATTATTTTTCTCTACAGTGTGCACATTGTGTTCCCTTTAAATTCATCCTGTGTTTGTGTCTTTTTTTTTTAAATCTGTAAAACCTGACGTCAGTCCAGGCAGATCTTTTGTTTGGATGATGCAAAGTACATTTCATGCTTCCTTCCTCTCTCTTTCCCTTTCCTCCCCTCTCCTCCTCTCTCCACACTGAGTCATTGCATGGCTAATCACCAGTTGCCTTGTGGATTAGGCCTGTAATTTAGAATAGAAGGGATGCTTCTCTGCAGCCTGAACACTGCTGTCAGAACTTGTGAGGGCTTGTTTCTGTTCCTCCCTCACAATAGCACATGCTGCAAGGTAATTGAGGAAGAGGAAGGAGAAGACACTTGCTGGTAGAAATTGGCACAGTAGAAACTGTTATTAGCCAAAGCTAAAAAAAAAAAAGAAAAAAAGAGAGGAGGAATCTTCAAATCTACATTTAAACTGTGATATACAACACGTTTTCAGCCACAGAGGGACAATACCTCCCCCTGCTTTGATGTGTCCTGCACTACCAGGTGGATGTGAACATTAAGAGCAACAAAGAACATATTAGAACATAATGAGGACAAAGCACCCTCAACATGTCAGACCCATTTGACTGTTTCATGCCAGTTGTTTCCAGATTGTATCCAGATAAGGATCAACCACATTGCATTTGGACGTAAAAGTCACTTGCATCTTCATCTTATACAATATGTTGCATGCATATGTATCTGCCATTGTATCTGCTTTGAGGAATGGCAATGCACTAAGAAGGCTTCTGGTGACAAGAAACCAATTATTTTACGATATCCTCTGTGAGTTCGGATATCAAACTGTTTGTGATAAGCTGGACATTTGTAGAAGCAAGCAATCATTCAGATTCAATAAATAACCAAGTAAAATGGGTTTGTCGATCAATATTTCTCAAAACCTACTGTTCTCATTCCTACTAAACACAACACTGGCTGATTTATCTAAAAAGCACCTTCAACAAGAGAGGGCAAAATAATCAGTAAAATCAGCTAATGTCGCGATTGATTGTAACGAAAATGTACAGGCATCATGATCTTTGAGAACTTAGAACGTGCTAATGTTGTTTAAAAACATTTATATCCACTCAGGGACCAATTTAGACCTGGCACTAAAGGTCAATGTAATTATCTGAAGTCCTAACTAACTGGTAAAGAAAGAAACTCAGCAGTACTCTGGATCCCCAAGGTCCTTCCAGAAGATGCCACCATTCACAAACACATAGTACTGAATGAAGTGAACGTTGAAGGGCCAGATGTGGGACACAATAAACGAAAAACAGCTCAACTTGAGTGTTTGAAACCAAGACATCTTGGTTGGTTACAACAAATAAGTTATCTATAGCTAAAAAACTATATATATAATACTTTTTTAAAGTTCTTTGTAGTCCTGATCCATTCCCCTCGATTCTCGAGCAAAATGAGCGGCTGGTGTCTCCATCAGTCTTAGGGCAGTCTCACTTCCTCTCAGACTCGTGGATGGACATATAGCCAGCTCCTTAGCAGAGAAGCAGAAAGACAACAAGCAGTTCTGGGATTAAGAACCCATTGTAGGCTGTGAAGGCGCGTAGCTGAAGCAAAGCTGAGCCTGCAGTGCATTGTGTTCCCAATAGGATGTGATCGATGTCGGCAAACCGAGCCCTCCTTTGAAGTATCCTCATTAAGAAGGGGTTTTGTTTTCTCGTCAAAGACATTTTCCTGTGAGTCTGAGAGGCTGCCGGTTGCAACCACAGAGAGATGTGCTTCCTGTGAGTCCCAGGAAACCCTGATACCATATCAAAAGAATTACAAGACCAATGAGTGCCAAAAGGAATTAGTAGTCAGTTCCATATCAGGGGATGGGTTCATCCCATGTGTGGTTGGACCTGTCAAAGTGCTCTTAATAAGATACTTTACACCTATCAGCTCCAGCGGCATTACCACCTGGCTGACCCAGGTGCAGGGCTACAGGCTATTTGAAAAAGTGTCTTAGGATTCGGTCGCAACAGAGCCGCAACAACAAAGCTTGATCATTTCCTTTAGTCTTAGGATCGCTCACAGCAGGGCCCAATGGTGCTCTCTAGGGACATCTGGGAGGAGTGGCGAATGAGGGGCGCCATCGTTGGGTCCACCATGGAGGACGTAGGGAAGAGCTTGTACCAGCCAATCACCATCGTGCTGAGGTCCAGCTCCTCCAATAGGATTCGAGCCACGCCCATGAAGCATTTGCGGTCCATACGTCCATAGTTGCCCCAAACGATCACCTACAGAAGAGGGTGGCAAGATATCAATTAGTGATGTGTTTAGACAATATAACCAAAATATTACATTTTTACATTACCAGTTTGTGGTTGTCATAGTAGAATTATAATATGTAAGAATCAATTATTTTTTAGTACACTTTCTTTTAGCTCTTAAGCTAAATGATCATGCTATTAATGATAGTATGTTGAAGTTTAGCAGGTATAAAGTAATTTGTACCCTGTCTGTTTACTAGGCAAACATTTGCTAGTTAGCTGTAAATGTAATATACAGCTGAGGCTAATGGGAATGTCATGAGTCTTAAACCAAAGTTTTGGGACTGTACTTTTTTAGAGTTAAACATTTGACCAATGTTAATTTAATATGATGTTTTATTGACAAAAATGACAACATCCTTGAATAAAAGGTATCGATCATCAAAGTATTGTCCAATTGTTAAATCTACTGAAAGAGGCACTATTGTGCTATTTGGAGCTTCCCGTTTCCTGTAGTGTGTTAAAAAGATTATTTTGCATTGTTAGAAATTAAAATCAATGTTTTGATGGTATAATGTAGCTTAAACATACCGTCAGTTTAAATGCTGTTTTATACTGAAAAAAACCGAAATTCTTGTGCACAACCAGTTGTTAAGCTTTTATTCTGAAAATCCTTCATCTCCGGTTAGCATTTAGCATGTGGCTAATATACTATTTCCTAAAGGAGGTGAATTTAGTAGCGAAATGACATCGAGTGATGCACACCGAAACCTACTGATTTAAAACTACAACTATAGATGTCGAGATACTACCTGTTATGCGAAGTGCGTTGCGGTGGAGATTTAATAGAACTCAGTTGTAGACAGCTTCCTTTAGCCTTCATTAGGCATATTTATTTATCGTGGTAGGAGAGATGCAGTTGTGCTACCGCTCAGCTCTCGATCCAAACAACATCTAAACGGATAAGGTAGAGGCCACATGTAGTGCAAGGTATAGTCAGTGACGTCACGTCCTGGACGCACTGCAGACAACATTGCCCTCTGCAGGACACAATGAGCAAGCGCGCACATAATTGTACAACATTTAACACCCCCACTCGATCCTAGCTTATTGTGGTACATTTTCATAAGAATACAAACAAAACAAATATTCTCCCCATTTGGCCTTCAATACAAAATAAACAACAAAAATACAATGGTACATTATGCATTTCTTGCACTTTAAGCGCCAAACAAATACTGAGCAAACTTTTTCAGTTGTAGCTTAGTGGCTGGTTTTGTCATTAGGTCAGCTACCATGTTGTCAGTAGGACAATATTCCAAAGATATCCTCCCACTGTTCACATACCTTTCCTGTGACATTGTGACTTGACCCTCTGACTGGTTAAAATCTATACCAAGAAAATTGTTTAATTTCCCCAGGTCTTTCATTTTAAACCTATCATTGAGCATCATTTTGACACTTTTCACAACCTCCTCATTGTTAGCAGCAATTATCAGATCATCAACCCATACAATCAGAATCACTTTTTCGTTTTGTTTTTCTCTTGTGTATTGACAGTGATCTGCAGGATTTTGTTCAAAACCATTTTCAGTGAGATATGCATGTAACAGAGCATTCCAGTTTCTGCCTGACTGCTTTAGACCATATAGGGACTTCTGTAATTTGCATACTAACTTTTCTCCAGTTTTTGACTTTTTCTCATAACCTTCAGGTTGTTCCAAATAGACCTCACAATCAATGGGTGCATGCAGGTATGCAGTTTTCACATCCATTTGGTGTAAAACTAAATCTTGCTGCACTGCCTTTTGCATGACAACTCTCACAGTTGTCATGTCAGCTGTAGGTGAGAAAGTTTCCTCATAGTCAATGCCTTGTTTTTGGCTGTAACCTTTTGCAACAAATCTTGCCTTATACTTGTCTGACCCATCAGTATCACACTTGAGAGTATAGACCCACCTACCCCCCACTGCCTTTTTGCCTAGAGGCAACTGGGTGATCTTGAATGTGTCATTCTCTTCTAGTGACTGCATCTCGTCATTCATTGCATTGATCAACTGCCGTGACTTGGTTGACCCTATGGCCTCCTTGTAATTTTGTGGTATGTCACAAACTGCTCTATAACAAGAGTCTACACATGTTACCAGTAGGTCTACTGTATCCTCAGTCTCATAATCCTGTAAGTGCATTGGCTTTCTCCTAGCTCTAGGTGGGTTCTTTCTAGCCTCACTCTCAGTGCCTGGCTGTTCACATTCAGCCACAGAAACATCACCTTGAACACTTTGACCTGATGCATTTCCCATTCTTTCATCAACATTTTCCTCATTGTCAAGGACCCTGGGGTGTACCTCTCTGTCCTGACATTCAATGTGTGACCCAGGTGTCTGTGTTTCTTTCTCTTTGGCTGTCTTGTTTGTGAATTTCACCAACCTGTGTTTTTGGACCTTATCTGTGTCTGGACAGTACACAAGATGCTGGACTGTTTTTATCATATCCAATAAAAATGCCCTGCTCACATCTGGAATCTAACTTCCCCTTCTCTTGTGTGTAGGCAAAACACACAGATCCAAATTTCTGAAGTTTGGACATGTCTGGCTTCTTGCCTGTGAGCATCTCATAAGGTGTTTTCTTTGAGCGATTACTGTAACACCTGTTTCTTACATAGGCTGCTGTCTATACAGCATAATTCCACAGTGTGTCTGGCAACTTACTGTCTAACAGCATACACCTGCCCATTTCATAGAGGGTTCGCCAACCTCTCTCTGCTGTGCCGTTTTGGTGAGGTGAATAGGGTGCACATGTCTCATGTCTAATCCTATTTTTGGTGAACAGTGATTTGAATTCTCTATTAGTAAATTCGCCACCGTTGTCTGAACGTAAACATTTTACTTTTCCATAAGGTGCTGAGTCTGCCAAGAACCTCTCTGTGGCATGTATTGCATCACTTTTGGATTTGAGAAAATAAACAGTTATGGCACCCGAATAATCGTCCGTAAAAGACTGTGCATATTTGTGCCCTTCTAAGCTTGGGTTTCTCATGGGACCGGCTAAATCAGTGTGGACCAGCTGTAAAGGTTCTGTAGCCTTTCTGTCTGGCTCCCTATTCCTTGTCTGGGTGAATTTTCCTTTTGTACAAATTTCACACAGCTGTGCAGGCCTGACTGCACTGCCTCTTATCTCCATGCCTTTTACCACACCCAGTAACTTTTGTACATCCTCATAATTGCAATGTCCCAACATGTCATACCAAGTTTGCATGTCGTGGCAAATATTACATTTATCAACATTTTTCTGAACAGTTGGCAAGTAAAACAGATTACCACTTTCATGGAAGTCAAACCTGTTGTTACCACTCTTGGTGATCATGTGGCTGTCCCCCTTCTTGAAAGTGACTGTCGCTCCTCCATTTGTTGCTCTTGCCACTGAGAAGATATCGTGTGGATATGTCGGCATATACAGTACCTCATGCAGCTGTGCTCTCTGCTGACGTCCATCGTTGTCTAGCAGATAGATCAGCGCTGTCCCTCTGCGTTGCGCCATCCCGCTGCATTTGTTCCCATCCGCCAGCTCGATTGAATGGGTGTCGGGCTGGAATGTGTTGTCAAAGCTCTTGAACTTGGCGATATCGTTCACTATGTGGGATGTCGCTCCGGCGTCCACCATGATGCCCTTCTTCTTTACGTTGGCTGATGGCCTCTCGCTGTTTGCCTGCTTGGCCATGAAGCAATGATCCTCGTCGCCGTTGTCCTCCTCTTCTTCCTCTGCAACCTTCCTGGCTCCGTCTTCTTTTCCCTTTTTCATGCACAGGGACTCTGTGTGTGTGTTGCTCTTGCAGTGACTGCACCAAACTTTCTGGGTGTACTTGCTTCTAATGTGTCCTTTTTCTCCACACTTGTAACAAGTCACTGAAGTCAGAGTGGCTTCTTCATTCTTCCTGTGTGTCTTGGTGCCTTGTCTACTTTGCCTTGTGTTAGTCTTCATCCCACTGTCCATAGATCCAGTCGTCCTCATCTTCTCAGATTCTTCATAGATCCTCAGTCTTCTCTTGAAGTCTTTAAATGTAACATCATCCTCGTTCTGTGTTACATGGACAGCCAGTGGCCTGAATGAACCTGGCAGTCCATTCAAAATGGTGGCTACAAGCAGCCCATCACTCATGTTCTCTCCTGCATCACGTCGAGCTGCAATTATATTCTCAGCCCTTATCATGTAATCAGTAACAGTTTCATTGTCTGCCATTTGTATGGTGGTCAATGATGTATACAGGTTTAGAATCCTTGGCTTGCTTTTTCCTGAATAGTGCTCCCTCAATAATTTCAGGGCTTTCCTTCCATCCTCGGCGGCATCATGTCTTATCAATGACAGGCTCTTATCATCCAGGGCATTCACTAACTGTGCATAACAGTCTTCATTTTTTCCTGGATCTGCAGCTAATGCGGCTTCACCCGTGGGCAGTCTTTTAGCTTCAAAATGTGCAAACGGCTAAGGAATCTTGTCTCCCACAGATCATACTTATCTTCTGTTCCATCGAATAAAATCTGCTGGGATGTTCCTGCTCCGGCCATTTTTTGACGTTGCATCCACGTTAACACGTCTTCTCTTTATACAGTTCACTTATCTCCAAACATTGGGTTGCGGCTTGTAGAAACACCGTGTCTTCAGTTTACGCGGGAGTCTCTCAGCGCCGTCTTCATCCAGGTACCACTAGTAGCTTCTCTTGGCTAACAGCTTGTTCTTCTGTTACCTTGTTGCTCTAGACTGGCATTCCTGGGCCCATAACCTGTTATGCGGAGTGCGTTGCGGTGGAGATTTAATAGAACTCAGAAGTAGACAGCTTCCTTTAGCCTTCATTAGGCATATTTATTTATCGTGGTAGGAGAGATGCGGTTATGCTGCCGCTCAGCTCTCGATCCAAACAACATCTAAACGGATAAGGTAGAGGCCACATGTAGTGCAAGGTATAGTCAGTGACGTCACGTCCTGGACGCACTGCAGACAACATTGCCCTCTGCAGGACACAATGAGCAAGGGCGCACATAATTGTACAACATTTAACACTGCCATGCTGAATATTAAATGAAGGTACAGTTTATTTGAATACATTATTGTTTACAGATGTGGGTAGCATGTGACAACATCCGGAACTCCACCGGAAACCAAAATGCCGTGAAGTATTTCCAGTATTTTTAAAGTATGAATTACAGCCGTAAAATTATAAAGTTATGAAAGTGATAAGGAGGAGAAAAGGCATGTGGAAGTAAGCAATGAATGTGAAATGTCGGAATCCTCCGTATAACGCAATATCGGACTCAGAAGCACGAGGGGGGAGTCCCCTACGTCACTACAGCTCCCAGAGAGGAGGAGCGAACAGCCAGCAAGCGGGAAGTACGAAGACTTGTGTTGTGTGCTCTCTTCTTCTCGGCCGCCATTTGGAGAGGGAGCTGCAGCTCAACTCTCCTCACCTTAACAATATCCTGCTTGTAACATACCCGCGCCTTTTTTAATTAAAGTACCCAATTGAACCTTTTCAGAGACTCCATTTAGTCTCCTTTTTAAAGCTTCTCTCCTGGACGCGAGAATAACGATCACAGTTTACAGCATGTAAATGGTCTGTAACGGTTACAATCCAAAAGTTTCTCTCCCACACACAACAAATCATGTAATCATTTAAATGTATCTAGTTCTTTAACATGGTTTAAGATAATGTTGAATCATGCACATCCTGAAGGTTATGAGGACTTGATATTATGATACATATGATAAGGTTAATACAGTGGAATTAATTAGCATGAATAAATATTGTTTGGAAATCAGTTCTTAAGTACTGTATCCTGACAGTTGTCCTTTCTGTTACAGAAGCAAAGATCCGGCTGTGATTTCTATTAGCGTAAATGAAGAGGGATTGTGTTTGAGGCAGGGAGAATAGAACATGATGGTGGTATGTGCTTAGGGACCTGTGTGTTGTGTACGTTTGGTTTCCTGACACCCTGATAACATCAGGGCTCATCTCAGATGGCCACATCTGGTCAAGCAGCAGACAAAACAAATCAATATCCGTTTGTGTGTCCTCTTGTGTGTCTGAGCATGCCTGCATACCAATTTGTTTGGTATAAGTGTGTCTGCATGTGATTTCCACAGAGACTGAGAGCCAGAGTCTGCCTCAATATTTTCCCTGAATCTTTAAAAAAGGAGAACCTTTACCTCATTTTTTGTCTGCCTGCCATCAGTTCTCCAAACAGGAAACCTGGCTTCAACCATTACAACAGAGACATCTTATAAATGATACATTTATAGTAGAACATGAAAGACTGGCTGAGTGTTCTACAGGCAATGAGAAATACAGTGTCCTACATTTGTTTCTGGTCCACTTTCTAGAAAGTGGAGCAAAAAGACAAAAAGGGACCAAATAAACCCAGCATGTTGCAGTTTGGGATAAACTGGAATTGTAAGAAAGGGTGCTGTAAGAGCAACACCAAAAAATTAGACAGCAAACTTCAATTGTGCTAGTGTTCATATTCGAAGCAGCTATAAGTCTTTCTTCGAATGTTTTTTATATTTAGTCACCCTAATCCTGTTTTGATCTAGTCATTTTACTTGGCTCGACTGTGGCTGTGAGGTGGTGTAGTCGTCTAAAAACAAGAACGTTTGGTTTCATTCCCAGCCCCCGCCGTCAACATGTCGATGTTGATCCTTGGGCAAGACAATTCGCCCCAAGTTACTTAACCTAACTTTAGAAAAATGTTCGGTTACTCTACTGTAAATTCATTAAAGAGCACATATTCATATACATACATATTCTGTTTCATATTTGCATTTATTGTCTCTACTGGGACATGTCTCCATGCTTTAATGTTCAAAAAGCCTTTTATTTTTTTCATACTGCCTCTGCTGCAGCACCTCTTTTCACCCTCTGTCTGAAACCAGAGCCCAGTCTACTCTGATTGGTTAGCTGGCTGGCTCTGTTTTGATCACAAAAGCTAAACAACTGCACAGATTAACCTTGCCAGTGAGAGCAAATATTTAGATTTTATTTAAATGGGTTGTCCCATATTGAGGGAAAACTTGGTAAATAATTACATGGTTACTAATGCTTAGTGGAATACTTAAATCTGATTCCCTCAGATTTCAGGATAAGCAAACATTGAACTCACACTAAGCTCAGAAAACACAAACCAAACACTTAAAATCATTTAAAAAAAAACAAAAAAAAACGATATGCCTGCCTGTTGTCAGAGAGGATGAGATACAAAAGAAAATTAGGTGATGAGGGGAAGGTGGCAGAGAGTGCAGAGCGGAGGATGAAGACGGACAGCCGATAATTAGAAAGGAGGCGTTCACTGACTAATTACGCAGTGAGAGCAGCTTCATGCTGACAGTGAAAATCTGCAACCTTCAGAACCCACTGACATTACCTTTGTTTACCACACACACGCAGGCACGGCAATTGTATGTGTTAGTTGCTCATGATAGACAACTTTTCCTGGAAATAGGACTTTAACTTTGATCTTTAAAAACCCTAAGTCCACTCAATGACACAAAGTCACACTGACCTGAATGCAAATGACTGTTCCCGCCAGCAACCCAGTTTTTCTATAAGCCGTTAGTCGTCACCTTGTGATATATCCATTTCACCTCTTTTCACCCTCCCTCTGAAACCAGAGCCCAGTTTGCTCTGATTGGTTAGCTGGCCAGCTCTGTTGATGTCCCGCCCCTTAGCCTATCACGTACAATGTGTTGGAGCGCTAGCCAATAAATGCACAAGTGTTTCATATTGATATCACTATGTTATGGAAGTTAACAAAGGAGTCCAATTAAGGAGTTTCAGCCAGGGTGTGGGAGAGAAACTCCCTCTGGAGGGAAAACAGGATATTGGCCTTTGCACACCATTTACACGCACAAAAACCTATGTACCACACTATGGGAAAGGGAAAACCCCAAAGCGCATAAAAGGGCCTCTTTTAGTCAACTGAAGGAGGAGGTTTGGTTGGACAACAAACCATCACCTAGGTCTAGGAGACCATGTCTCTGTCCAGTGAAACAATTTTGTTGTCATATCACTTCTGTACCTTATTAAAAACGCTTTCTTTTTACCCCAAACGGTGACTTATTTGTCAGGTAATTTACATTTGTATTCAAAATCAAGATTTTTTTTAAAACCTAAACAAGTTTTTGTAAAAACAGAGGTTTATTGAAATACTGTTTGTATGTGAAGTGTATCTTGACACATGATTCTGGATACCGATTGTATTAAAATGACTAATAACCTGAGATGTCTGAGGATACACTGTCTATTTGTATGAGCACATCGGTTTTCTCTCATGAAAGCTTGAGACTCAATTGATGAAGGATTCTGAATGAATGTTCTGTGTGTACTTAGGGAGCACTCTGCTGTGCTAAACCAGGACCTGACAGATTGAAAAGCGCTGCTGATTTCAGCGGTTTTCATTATTGTGAATGAGTTTGATGGAACTCGGAGGACAGCAACGCAGACAGCAAATAATTAAGAGGGAGGCTTTGAGAGGCTAATTACACAGGAGCAGAGCTGCAGGCCTCCACTGAAAACAGGACACCACTGTTCCACCTGCAGAGCCCTGAGGAACCTGAAATACTATACAAGTTCTAACATATGTCCATGTTATGAAGGTAGATATGGTGCAAAATGCGAGAGCTTGTAAAATGTGATGTGAGCACTTGCAGAAAAAAAATCTGAGCTTGTATGCATACATTTACACTTGTATAAAATATCCCAACCCAGTCTCATGGCATTTTGTGTTATAGTCACGACATTTAATCTATTGATTCGTGTTCACCAACATGATTTTCCCCTTTTTTTCGTGTCACACAGAACGATTTTAAAAGCAATGTATTTCTATTGGTAGTATGTTTTGTGCCTGCAGCACGTCTTTTTGTCAGTTCGGCTCTTGGAAGACCGGAAGCTGTGTGGTTCATAAAAACATGTTTTACTCAATATCAAGCCACAATTATTGTTTTTATTTTAAATCGTATAATGTCTGACTTTTTTTGTCATCTGTGAGGAAAAGAAATAGGGCTCAGAGCCTCAGAATACTGAAATCTGTATTTTTTTAAATCTTTTTTTCCTTCTAATTTGTTATTCTTTTTTAAATAACACACTGTTATTTACTCAACAATAACACACAATTATGCTTGTTTTTATTTATTTATTTACTCATTTAATTCCTTAATCTCTGGCTTTTTTGGCGTCCGTCAGGAACTGAATTTCAAAATAAAAATAACCGGAAACAGACGTAGGCATTTCGAGCGATTACCCAAGATCCTCAGCTATGGTTTAAGCTCGCTGATCGGATGTTTTTGCCACAATGCATGTTGGGATTTGGTGTTTATATGATATGAAATCGGAAAAGCATTTTTCAAAAATAAAATAATACTTAATGCCGAGTGTTCTTGCTTTTTTCTTTTAACCTGTTAAACCCCGAGCCTGTTTTTCAGGTTTCAGGCTCGAAAATGACATTCCCAGAACAAATGACCATATCTTCCCTTCTAAAAGGGTTAAATTAATAATCTTTTTTCTCAAAGTAATGATAAACCTGTCAGTTGGATGTAGAAAAGATTCAATATAGATGTTTTTTATCTTAAAGAAAATTCAAATTGAACATGGTAACTGTAAAACTGTAAATGATAGTGTCCATCTAAAAGATATTTTTATACTTATAGTGAAAACTAACCTTGGATGATGGGTTAGTAGACTAAAAGCTTTAGGAATCCAAAGTACAACATATAATAAGTACCCTGTATCAAGATTGATTCAAAACAAGTGATATTTGATATTTTTAGACAGATTTAGCAAAAAAAAAACTTTTCTGGGGCCATTTGGGTGGATTTTTCATATCTCTGGCTCCCCCTGCTGGATTTTGACATGTGACTTCTAGTTCTAACCGTCAGAGCCAATGGAATCGAGGAGAACTCCCACATAGTCCTTATTTGGTCATGTGTGTGTATTATACTGCCGCATAGCCAAGACCGGAAGCAGCAGCCACTCTGGTGGCTACCATTAGCAGCTAACTTTTGCTCTGCGATTTTTACATAAAAATGGAATTATGGATTATAAATAATTCCAATTATTGCCCAGGAACTTTATCAACCTATGGATTAACCGATTCAGCCGCGTTCTTTCTCGTTTTAATGCCATTGAACACGTCTTTTGATCAGATTAACAGCTATGGTGAGACGATCTCCCTAGAAGCTACGTAAAGGTACGTGTTGTGGTGTATTTCTTTGCTTCCCCTGTCGCAAGTTCGGATAACTCAGTGATGATACTATATACCTAAATAATCTGTGGAACCTCAGTTTTAATCGGAGATCTTGTATGTGCAGCTACGATAAGTAATAAGGGTACTTTTATCTTGAGTTCTGTGCCAAAGTGCGTTAGCATTTTTCGATCAGGGGTCATTTAGATGCTTCTTATGAGACTTGTGTTTTGTTTTGTTAAAAATGGTTTGTATCGTCAGTTAGCTGAGATTATTCCCGTTAATCTGGTATAACACATTAACAGGTTCTTAAATATTAATATCCCCTGAGACACAGTGTAATGAAAAAAAAAAAACACCCGGCGAGGGGGACCTTGGGGCTTAACAGGTTAACCTTTATTTAAACATTAAATAATACTTTAGATTAAGTTCTTCTTTTAAATAAGAAAAAAGCTTTGGGGGTATGAAAAGATAAATATAAAGCCTGACAAAGTACTTAACGTCTAAGATATTGCATTCCTGCAATGTTAACTATGTTGAAGCACTTATTTTAACTGATATTATACATATGAATAATACTCTTATGTATGTAGATAGTATAATAAATGTGCAGAATATGACAGTTTAATGGTGGAGGTATACACACATATTGATAGATGTCTTGTAATGTACTGTTGAGGAACCTCAGCTGCGACCCAAGTTTTTCATTCATTGCATAACTACACCATAGTTGTGTATATGATATGTCAATAAACCTTAGAAAATCTTGAAATCTTGAAAGGGATGTGCAAAATAGCCATTATACAGTCTTGAATTGACTATTAGTAGAGAATAATGAGTAATGAATGTACTTTATTACTCGTTTCCATTCATGTCGATTGCAGATAAATGTTTCGTCTTCTCAAGCACCAACTATCAAATATCTCTCCTGATTGTTGGCACATGACAATCACCTTCCCTGAATTTTACTCAGGTGTAACTAAAGTCTGATTTAAGGGTTGTTTATATTTCACATAATTAATCAGAATCTGCAAAGTAACTAAAATAAATGTAGTGGAGTAAAAAATACCAGGTTAACCTCTGAATTGTAGTGGAGTAGAATTACAAAGTAACAATGAGCTGTCATGTGGGTATATACGTATCAATGCTGCCCATTATGGATACAAGCGATTTTCACCCATTTAGTAATTACATGTTTTAAATGTGTACACACCAATGTGTTTCCTATCGCCTAAACCTCCAGGACTGTACATAGTTTAACACTGTCAACTTCTAATTTTGGGAAAAAACGAAAACGTCTTTTAAAACTACAATTCCCAGTCGAGATGTGCCATATTATGGACACAAGCGATTTTAAGCCATTTATTAATTATATGTTTTACATTTGATAACACCAATGTGTTTAATACTGGCAACTTCTAATTGTGGGAAAAACGAAAACGTTCAGTAGAGACGTCCCATTGAACATTTTGCGAAACACAATAGCCAGCATGTGTAGTTCTGGGGGGGCGTTCGATTCCAGTTTTGGATAGTCTGGCGTGGTTTCGTTCCATTTCAAACAGCAGTTTGATGCTCGGCGTAACCTTGGCGCACTGCCACTCCAACATCCAATCCCAGAGCTTGAAGATTAATCAAGGGGACAGTAGTCCTAAACGATAGCTGGGGATTATGGGTAATGTAGTATCTTCGGCCATCCTAAACTCAGAAATGTTGACAATCGCAATGATGCTCGAAATGTCCCTTATAGGCCTACGTCTGTTTCCGGTTATTTTTATGTTGAAATTCAGTTCCTGACGGACGCCAAAAAAGCCCAAGATTATGGAATTAAACAAATAAATAAAAACAAGGATAATTGTGTGTTATTGGTGAGTAAATAACAGTGTGTTATTTAGAAAAGAATAACAAATTAGAAGGAAAAAAAGATTTTAAAAATGCAGATTTCAGTATTCTGAGGCTCTGAGCCCTATTTCTTTTCCTCACAGACGACAAAAAAAGTCCGACATTATACGATTTAAAATAAAAACAATAATCGTGGCTTGATATTGAGTAAAAACATGTTTTTACGAATCCCACACCTTCCGGTCTTCCAAAAGCCGAACGGACAAAAAGACGTGCTGCAGGCACGGAACATACTACCAATAGAAATACATTGCTTTTAAAATCGTTCTGTGTGACACGAAAAAAAGGGGAAAATGATGTTGGTGAACACGAATCAATAGATTAAATGTCGTGACTATAACACGAAATGCCATGAGACTGGGTTGCATATCCACGTATCTGTGAACCAAATTTGATATCACAGAAGAAAAAAAAAATGTTGTAGCTTGTAGAAAAAAAATGAACTTAGTGATGAAATGTTCACTTGTAGAAAAATATATATTTTTCAAATATATATTACATTACAACTGCAACCTCTCAAACCAGTCCTCACAATTTCACGAATCTGCTCTGTGGCAGTAAAACTCTGCGGCCTTGACTTCTTGCAATGAATGTGTCGCTAAAGTAATTTTCACCTGTAGATGTGGGGGAGGGAGGGGGGTTGGAGCGAAGGTGCGGGGCTATCAGAACGACAAGGCGCAACCTCAAGTCAGTCACACACAAGTGGCTACTGTTGCCCCTGCCCCCTTTCACACCAACGCAGCTCCCGTTCCAGGTCCGTGCTTTGCTCACAACAACAACAATGGTCGTTGGGTCGATGATCGTGTTACTTTTAATCATACGAAGCCAGATTAAATTAAATAACTACATCTCCAACCTTGTACTTTTCTCCAGAGTGCCGTGGTTCATTGTTTATTAATGTGTTACAGCGGCATTTACCGACCACTGCAGTGCTGCTCTTCCACCGGAGTTTATTCTCCCGTTAACTCACAGCAGCGCCCGCTGTAAAGTATTCACTGTCACACAAGCAGCTGATAAATATCCCCAGTTCCCCATAAGTGAATGTGTATCAGTCGGAATTGACGCTTTTTGGCATCACAACGCTGTTATTAACAGAGCTCTCAAGTCTCACGCATTTGGCGTGAGACACACGCATTTCACTCCATTCACATGCTCACACGCCACACCTTGTATTTCTCACGCAGAGATTTCTCACTCTGAACTCTGTTCAAAACTTGAGAGCCCTGTATTAAAGTTTCTCTGGTATAAGATGGGTGATGTTAGCATAGCAATCGAAGCTAAACTGACTATCTTGACTACTTGTTGCTATCCTATTGTGGCATAAGCCGTTTTCTACAGGCACATTTTATCGGCGTATTTTTCATTAGGATTCTACTTGTGATAGTCGGACATGACAACTTGTGCAGCCAATGTATTGATTCCATCCGATAGCTGCTATAATACAAAACAAAATGTCTGCCTGCTATCCACAATGATCAATAACAGCGAACGGATGGTCAAAGTAAGGTACAAATAAACAGAATCACACAAAGCCTGGTTCGTGTTGCCTGACTTTATAAAGTGTGTTTGTTTTTTTACAAGTGTGTGGTTGCGTTCTAGTCACTTTGCTCAGCGCTACTGCTTGTTTCAACTTTTATTTTCCGTACTCTCCATAAACTGTTAGTTCAGGTTAATCTCGCCCCCCTCCGACGTAAGCGTGACGTATGTGGTTCTTGCCTCTAGAACAATCTTTTTTTCGAGCTTGGTAAGAACCGGTTTTCGGGAAAAAGAACCGGCTCCGCTGCGGTGTGAACAGGAAAAAACGATGTTTATCAGGCACAAGCTCCGAACCGCATCCGGTTCGACCTGGCTGTGTGACCATTGTGTGACTGACCCGAGCTTGCACCTCCTCGTTCTGATAGCTACCCCACTTCCTCCCCATGTTCCTCCCCCCACATCTACAGGTGGAAATTACTTTTGCGACACATTCATCGCAAGAAGTCTAGCAAAAGTCAAGGCCGCAGATTCGTCGATGTATACTGCCACAGAGCAGATTCGTGAAGTGTAAATGTGTGCACACAAGCTCCGATTTTCTGAGTGCTCACATCAGGTTTTACATGCTCTCGCATTTTGCACCATATCTACCTTCATACATGTTCGCGTTAGGTTGTCTTTTTTAGTAATCTTGTAGTCAGAAAGTACAAAATGTATGTCAAAGACTCGAAAGATAAAGAATGGAGGAGGAAGACAGAACATTGAGCACTTAGGAACGAATTGAAAGACAAAAAGGATGCAAGGTGGTACAAAAGGAAAGAGGCTTAACAAAGAGGGATGGATAGTCCTACTGTTACTCCACCAAAATAAACATGTGTATGCAGAATCCAAATGGTAGCAGCACTTAGTGGGTTTGTCTTTTGGGAAAGGAGTTTAAGAGAGCAAAACGTAGAGGGGAGAAAGTACAAAAGAAGCAATGAAAAGCATAGTAAAGGATGGAAAAAAGGGGATTTAAAGAAAAGAGTGCCAGGGAAATCAGAGAAAGTAGAAAAGGAGAGGAAAGAAGTTAAAGAGCTCAGAATCCGCTGTAATGGTCAATCTCTTTGTGACTCTTTTGTGACCTTTGTGATCCTGAGAGTAGCTGAAGCTCAAACAGCTGAAAGAATCAAATCAGCTCAAACCGCCTCCTGGTCCCTCAGGTCACATTGTCAGTGTAAATGTCAAACTCCTCTTCTGCTGTGACGGCTCCACACCTCCTGAACTTTATCTACTGTCACACAAAGACAGCCGAGACTAATCTATAACATTCATTATTCAGCATTATTGTGCTGAAACTCCTCCTTTTGATCATCTATGGTGATGATCTGGTGAGATTGGTTAGAGATTGATTTTATGAACCCTTTGTATCTAACTATGGATGACAATGTAACCCTGTCGGTCCGTCCAATTTGATAGACTCCACAACTCTTTGATGTATTGCCATGTTCCCCAGATGATTAGTCATTATGTAGTTTTCACTCACGTAGTACTCCATCCAGCTCCACTATGAGGGCAAAAGTGTATTTACCGCAGTATTTTTGGCTCATGAGTAAATACCAACAAACATTACCACTACAGCCTCAGATCTAATTTGTGTCTACTGCTTGGTAGCAGATGTAAGCATGCTAACACTGTAAAATAACTTGGTACACACAATTGCCTTAATAATGTAATGTAAAACAAACAGGGCTAACACCTAAAAACAAGTTTAAAATATGTTTTATTTCATAACCATCTACTTTCTGGTTAGTCTTTGTTGTGAATCAGTGAGCCTTATCTGACCTGCACCACTTTCCCCTGTGGGCTCTCAGAGAAGACCAGGGCCTGGTTGTAGAGAGGCTCCAGAGACTTCCTCACTGACTTGGTCTTCTTCTTGGCCACACAATTCCCGTTCTCCAGGAGGTAAACCTTGATGTAGGCCGCTGAAACGACAGCAGTCCGAAAGGTTAAACCTCAACTTACCCCTTCAGAGTTTTCTGCGACGCCCTTATACAGAGTCATCAGCAACTGTAGAGGTTTATTCTGTCAGGTTTAGAGCTGGTTTGTTTGAGATTGCAGTAGAGTAGAACACGGTACAGTTCATTTTTTTTTCTTTTTTTTCCATTTAGTTCAGTATAAAAGAGTAAAATGCACAAGCTCAATAGGAGACTAGAATAGAGAGGAAACTCTTGAGGGAGTGATTCAACCTGCAAGGTGAGGGTCATATAACGGATGGGGGCTCCTTTCTGGTACCCTGGCTGGCTGTTCTGCAGGGTTATGATGGTTGTGGTACAAACCTTGTAGCTTGCACTCCAGAATTAAGTGAAGAGGTACAATACAAGACTGTCCTTTAAACAAGGGTAAACATGTCTGTTAATGCGAAAAGGAACTGTCAGCCACAGATTATAAGACAAATACAAAAGAAGATTAAGCTAACCTTCCTCTACAAAAATCTAATTTGACCCACAAGTATTTATGCAAACTTTCACAAAATTAAATATACACAGGTCCCTTTAAAATCTCCACTAAGGACATTATGTTATTGGCTCTCTATGCGTTTGTCTGTTTTTTTTGTTTGTATTTAATTTATGTCAGCACATTAAGTAAAACTACCGGTCCGCTTTTTTGTAAACTTGGAGGAAAGGTAATGCATGGACAAAGGAGTAACCCCATTAAATGTCAGCATTAGATTAATTAATCCAAATTACAGGGTGGATGGACATATCATTTCTGCTGTATTTTTGTTGTGTACTAACAATCTAAACAAATATTAACCTTTCTCGAAAATATATCTCTTTAAGTCGTGACAGCTCTAAAACAGATATCAATTTGAGTTGTTTAAACGCTCCTAGCAATAAAATACAACATCTTTTTAGAATACATGTTGTTACGACCCTTTAACTGTCAAAGAGCACAATAATTGACCCTTGTCTTCTGAGTGCCATTCTTTTACTAGAATAACTACTAATAACTCAAACACTTTTGTAACAAACACTTTGTTTTAAGAGAATATATGAACTTAATTTAATCTCTTTGTTTCTCTTCAATGTTTCACACTTATTTGCGCCGTTCGTTTCTCTCTCCTCCGACTTTTGTTTGAGCTCTGCTCTGTTCTTATCTTTTTTCGCTGTCATAGTTTTTCCCAGATGTTTTTTTGATGTTCTTTATTTGCTGACATTGTTTGTGTTCTTATGTAATTAGGATCAAGGAATGGTTTAATATTATGCAAGCGAGTGGAGCTATAATCAGATTAATAGCTTGTTGTTACACAATACAACTTGCAGCATGATAAAGATTTAAAAAAAGAACAACCATGAAGACATCATGCCTTCATGCTTCAATTTAGTTTGGCCATTGCACATCACTCACAGAGCAGAAAGAGATAAAGGTTAACTGAATAATTAATTAACTTGCTTATTGCTCGCTTGATCGATTTAATGCCAGGGTGATTTATTGCTGGGCGGACAACCCATATTAACAGCTCAAGTACAATCTGATTATGATATATTTAAGGTGCACTTATGCACAAAGCTGAGAGTTAGATGTAGTTCGTATGGGCCGGTGTCCACGTAGCGCTTTTGGTCCGCAGCACCCACCATCTTTTTTCTAAACGCGCCGTCCATGTTGAAATATTTAAACTTTCCAAAAAAAACTGATAGAAGTTGCATGAAAAGCTTGTTTGGGCCTTGTCGGTCAGACAAAAACAAACAACAATCATAACAAAGACAAAACGTTTTTTGGGACTAAATCGGACGGGTGGACACCGGATGTTGCTGCCGGTAAATTTGTGTCTTTTATCGTCCCCTTCCCTCACTATATGGCTGTCAGACAGAGCAGTGGCAAACTCATACATACAAGAAAAAAAAATAGCACGAACAGATGATGGAGTAGATAGAATTATAGCTAGCAAGCTATTTCCTGATTGTTGTACGATCAATTTCAAAGCATTTTTAAAACACACTCCTGACCTGACCATATTTAACCTTGCTGATAGGACATTTTTAAAATACAGATACTACAGAGTAGCATATACAAATCAGAGCAACATGCTGCCTGTTTCTCTGCAGTAATGTAGATCTTACTTATTCATCAGATCACCTCCTTCTGCTGGGTGTGTTAACTCCCTGAACACTGGAAACACAATTTCCTCCTTTACACTCGTGCATCTTTCATATCATAACTGTGTTTTTGTAGGATATATCCCAATAGGTTTTAAATGTCAGCTGCAGGCGGGTCTGTTTGTCAGGAGCTGATGCTATTTGCTGTCTTGTGGTGCATTCATGTTCTATGGAAACCTTGATTACCTAAGACATAGCTGACACTGGATGAACAATAGGGTAAATGTAATTTGGTGCTTTGAGCAACTGACGTTTTGAGGAAGAAAAGTGACTTCCTGTAGAAAACAATGCTTTTGATTTCTCTGAAAACACCATTACAGTTTATTACAACATTTATATGTATTTTTGTTATTACTGGCTGCTACTTAAATACTTTTTTGTGCTTAATTATACTGCTACTTGTTTTGTTTATCCATGTGTAATTTATTGCATTATATCTGCACTGTGCCTTCGCTGTAACAATGTACATGTCCCAGCTTCGGGACGGATAAAGGGTTTCTGATTGTGATTCTGATGGTGGTGTGTTACCTGGAGGTCCCTTTGAACCTGGTTTCACGGTGAGTCCTCTGGCCTGGATGACCTCCACCTCCAGACCTCCGTTCCTCTCCAGCAGACCGATCTCTATGTCACCTAGAAAAATGATGTTTTAGGGAGTTGAATGTGTTTATCTATCTTTATTCAAAATGCATGACCTCATATGGTGATAAAGTTCTGTCGGAAAGATAAGTGAGGAAAAATTGTGAAAAACAGTAGTATGCTAGCATTATAAACCAATAACCCGTTTCCATACATGCGTTTTTGTGTCAGAGCCTTGTTAATTCAAAGAACAAGCAACTAAATATGCAACCGCTTCTTCAACAAATTCCATCACTGGAAATAATTCAGATTTGAAGGAAAAAGGTTTGGATGGGTTTCTATGAAAGGTTTTAGAACTAGAAAAATCTGTTCGCGTGATACTCATTAGTATGAGACGTGGCTCCACCTGGGGTTTTGAACACTTAACAATGATTTTAATAATGAGTGACAGTATTTGAACTTAAGAATACATCCTTCAAGTTGTTTTCTGCAGACTGCAGAGACCTTTTTGAGATGTACAGGAAAAGAGCAAATGTTGACAACTAGAGAAGTCAAAGATGTCACAGTAGGCCTACTGTCTAGAGAGCACATGGCACTTGTTGCAACCTTGAAGCACTTCAATGTCTGTCTATAGTTTTTGAATGAACAAGACGAAATTAATAATACAACATAACCCTTTCTTTGTTGCGCGTCTCTCTCAGGTACGTGTATTGATACATTAACATCACGTGAGTCTTGGTTTAATTAACTTGAGCCTGCTTAAAATAAATAGGAGTTTGTCATTCAAAACTAGTATTTTAGCCTCTTTTGGCTCATTTTTAAAATGTAATCTTAACTGCAGAAAGTAGAATGGACATTGAACTCTGCCATTTCAATTCAACTTGTTCAACAGAAAGTGACATTGTTTGGTGAAAAAAAGTTAAAGTTATCGCACGGCTACAATTTTAAAACTTCCAATGGAAGATTTTTATAAAATGGCTGCCACTTCCTCTTCTGATTATATTGGAATTCTACAAAATTATTAAATTTACTATGTCAACAGATTAAATGTTTTTATTATTATGTTAGTTGTAAGCAATAATAATAATTTTAACCTAATATTTAGTATTTCAACTTAATATTATTGCTTTCAACTAACCTAATAAAATTATGTGTAATCTGTTTACATAAAAAGTCAATATTTCATTTTTGTTCGGTCCACCTTTGTTTCCAGCTGCATTACCCGCTGTTCATAGCAATTAAACCATGATAAATGAACTGTACCAAACAACAAAGTTAAAAGGTTGCAGGTAAAGAGAGTAGTGTGCTATTTTCCACTCACTGGAAAGTTTTCAGCAAAACATTTCCAGAATGACGATTGCATTTCTTTGAGAGTGACAGATGACAGCCAAGTTATTCTTGCTCCTCCGACATCAGATAAAGTGGGCCTGGACAGCAGGTTTGGAGCTGAGCGGGTCCAGCCAGTGCCACTGTTGTTGGGCCAAGGACACTCTCTGGCTGCCAGCGAGGAAACTGACCCACTTACAGTAGATCACTGCTTTGGAGGACGGGCTGTATACAATAAATCCACTATACGGCTTGGATATGAATAAGTGCAGGGGTCGATGAGAAACACCCTGAGGTGGAACACAGCTCTGATTTACGAGGCACTTTTTTTGCCAGTGTGCAATGATTTCAGCAGTTTTATGAGGAAATAAGCTGTTTTCTTTTCAATTTAAAACGTGTTTTTATGGTTAGAGTTTGATAGGATTTTACAGAGTAGAGGTTATAGTTGTGACCCCAGAATGTGAGTAATTTCCTTCCTTACTTAGAGATAAGAAAATAAAGACAGATGGATTAAGTTTTTGTGGAAGCATCAGAGATGAACTGGTGAGACTCCGTTGTTGCTCGACGGGAAAAAAGGCTTTGCAAAATGTTTGTAACAAAGATATTCCTTTTGTAGAAAACACAACATCTGCGAGATATAATGTGACTTCCAGTGTAAAGGGCCACTTATGGTCTTCTGTCCGAATATGGATACCATGATAACATGATTTGTTGAACTAGTACAGACAGATGATGACATCTCTGTCACCTCTAGTCTTTTCTCACCCATGGATGTTGTTGCCAGCGTCTGTCGACCAACAAACTGAGCCGGTCCCATCCCATCCAGGAAGTCACTGAACTGTGCATCCGACGCCAAACACATGCCACTGTAGTTCAGGCTGCAGAGAGAGAAGGAGGAAGAGACAGACGGTTAACATGACCAGACAATTAACTCCAGTTAGCTAGAGAAGGTGAAAAGCCAAATTAAAAACAGTCTGGATGAATAAGAAGATAAAAACAGGAAGTGTACAATTGTGTTAAACTCCGAAAATTCTAATTGGCTCCCCAAACCCAGACTGTTGGCTTCAGAGTTTGACCCCCTGTGTCCTTGTTTTGTGTATGTAGGCATAGAAATCAGCGCTGAGTGCTTTGGTGGAAGATTGCCAGGGATACTACAACTGTTGTAGTGTGTGTGTGTGTGTGTGTGTGTGTGTGTGTGTGTGTGTGTGTGTGTGTGTGTGTGTGTGCGTGCGTGCGTGCGTGCGTGCGTGCGTGTGTGTCTATGTGTGTGTGTGTGTTTTCAACGGAAGGACAAATCCACCCTGGCATGTTCTGTATATCGTCAATCTGTGATGCTCAACATGTATCTGAACCAAGATGGCACCCACTCTCGGTAGATTACTGTTTACATTTGGAGCTTTGCGTTCTGCTTAACAGGAACTTCTACCAAGGTTTACTCTAGTTCAGCTCGTTAGACTTCCTTTCAGGGTGTGTGTGACGTGATGGATTAATTGGCATACACCATAGTTATACATGCAGTATACCTCACTTGTTCCTTTCACTTGTTGATTCTGTCTGTACTTGAAAGAAAGGGGGCGGGGACAGGTGAAAGTGATTGACACATTAAGGAGGCTGCTATACCAACTGCCCAAACTATGCCCATTATTTCAAATGTATTTAGCAAGTTCTGTATGCACATTCTGTGCCTTAAAATGAATCAGCTCTCATCTAGTGTGCAGAAAAGAGGAAACAGGTTAATGTGGAGTTGGATAACACGTAACGTCCAACAGCCAATGCCAATGCATTGTGTTCAAGTTTGGCCCCCAGCCCTAGAGAACACAAGGCTAATCAGCTTAAGTGTTCTCCATTGCTTGGGGTGCCTGGATGTTGTGACTGTAGATGTATGAAAATAACGTTATACAGCATTGTAGATGGGGCCCTGTTTATTCCACTAATGTTTTCCTTCAACAACAGCTTTTCAAGATGTCAGCACTCATTTACAGGAACGTAAGACAGAAAATTACCCTTGAATGGGCTCGTAGTGGATTTAATGACTTATGGAATTACGGGCCATTCAAGTGTTAATACTCGGAAATTGATTTAGCTTAAAACTAATATTTGCTATTAGTTTCAAAGCCCAGCGTTGATCCTAGGGGCTTGGTAGTAACATGTGCTCCACAAAAATGTCATAGTAGCTGTCAGTTGTATGACTAAAGTCAATCATACAAACAACTGTTGAATAAACTGTGGAAATGTAGCAATCCAACTTCTGATGTTACTGGCTGCTAGCAAGACAGCTGGCTGGGCATAAGGCTGCTACTCGCTACACTTGCATTCTTTGTTGCTAGTGTAGCAGGATAAACTGTTCAGCCCCATTACCACACGGGGCAACCTTTATAAAGAGGGGTAAGTGTCGCTCTTCCATGTCAGGTTCCGCTGACGTGCTTTCTCCGCTGGCACCAATCCCCCAAGAAGTGCGCCGGACTATGAGGAAAATATTAGTTGTGGCCAAACGGCGGTACTACACTTCCGATAGGTTGCTGGTCCCGGAAACACTTTTTCCCATTGACTTACATGAGGAAAGAGACGTCTGTAAATCGTTGGATAGTTTTTTTTATAGCCCTTATTAAAAAAGTGTGGTCCTCAAGTTGTAAAATGTGCTAATAACATTATTCTGAAAGTTATTTCACTCTGCATTATGAACGTGCATCTAACCCACGGGACCGCGCCGCCCGGCACGTTCATGTTATGTGTTCAGTACTACATGCGTTTTACCTTTACCCATGCATACACAATAAGAACGGATCCATATCGCCTTACTGCCAGTGAGCCCACGGAGCTGTAATAATGTATATATTGCACATGTTTGCTGTAATTCATCATTTGTAAAATATTATACTACATGGGCTGTATGTTGTAAATCTTGTACCGTAAATGTTGTATTAAATAAAGTTAATATTACCGACGTAGATTAACCTCCCTGTAGCTTCTTATTGCACTTGCAACATACCATTTAAAGGAGTTGAACGTAGCTGTTTTCTATTACTATATAATACCACGCAGGGATAAGCCAGAGCGTACAACCTTTGCATGTGGGCACAACACGTTTTGACCATAGACTGTAGGGTTTTTACCCAGTTTGATTCATTTGCTATACCATATGATATCGCCCGGGGAAGTCCTCATAGCCTACTTATATTATTATATATTATATATTATATATAAATAAAGATATATGTGTCAAATCCCTGATCCAGGGAAAACTGTGGAACATCAAGACAATGTTTTGGAGAAAAATCCCTGCTCAATGTCCATTAAACCAGTTGATGAAAGAGAGATATTAAATATTGTTCAAAAATGTAAAAATAAAAAGTCTACTGATTATAATGATATTGATATGACATTAGTAAACATGGTCATTGGGGGGATTTCTAAACCATTAACGTACATCTGTAACCTGTCATTCCAAACCGGTACTTGTCCAAACAAAAAGCAAAATAGCTAAAGTCATACCTGTATACAAAACTGGGAACAAGCATCACTTCACAAACTACAGACCTATCTCTTTACTTCCGCAATTCTCAAAAATACTAGAAAAAGTATTTAAAAACACACTGGACGCATTCATAGAATAGCACAAATGAATCACGGACAGTCAATACGGATTTAGATCAAACAGATCAACATCGCTGGCAATTATGGAATCAATTGAGGATATCACAGATTCCCTTGAACACAACAAATATGCAGTAGGTATTTTTATAGATATTAAAAAAGCTTTCGACACAATCAACCCTGACATCCTAGTATATAAATTAGAAAGGTATGGTATCAGGGGTATAGTTTTAGACTGGATTAAAATCTATTTAAGCAATAGACAGCAGTATGTAAAAATGGGAAATGACTGTTCTTCATGTTTGGACATTGCTTGTGGTGTCCCCCAGGGGTCAGCGTTGGGTCCTAAGTTGTTTATACTTTACATCAATGACATCTGTAGAGTATCCAATGTACTGAGGCTAGTTTTGTTTGCTGATGATATAAATATATTATGTTATGGGGAGAATTTAAAACAGCTAATAGAGAACATAGAAAATTAAATGCACAAATGAAAACATGGTTTGACAAAAATAAACTATCATTAAACTTGAGTAAAACAAAATTAATACGGTTCGGTAAACATAGAACAAAAACAGTGTGAATGTGGAGCTAAAGCGATGTCCACACATGAACCAGTTCAAGAGGAAATACAGATAAATTATTTTCTCGGGGTACAGGGATTGTTACGACTGAATAAACGGGTTTGAACTCAATTGCACGACTCACACAGGTTTTTACAAAAAAGGTTTTATTCAAACCAAAACTCCACGACAGTGGGAAACAAAAACTAAATCACTCTTAACGAGGAAAAACAGTATCAAAACAAAGTCGCTCTTGATGAGAAAAAAACACTAACAAAACAAAATCACTTCAATGAGGAAAACACTCATGCAACACTAGGAGCATGAATATAAGAATACTTAGACAAGACGTGGCTCAAAGCTCTGCTTGGGATTCTTTCTGACATGATACGCTGGTAGACTGTCACAAGAAACTAAACAAACTCGCACAGGACAGAGGGAGACGAGGACAATAAATACACCAGGTAATGGGGAACAGGTGGAAACAATCAGGGGCGTGGTCGACAATCACAGGAGTGGGAGACACACAAGGTAGGGAGGTCAGAGTATCTGAAAAGAGAGGAAAGATTACTATTCAAAATTAAAGGGGAAAATCACTAGACAAAGACGAAAAAACACTTAACTAAACTAACATAATTTGCGAGAGACGACAGGGGATGGGGAAGGTGTTTGACTATGTGTATATGTGTGAGTAGTGTACTGTATGTAGGTGTGTATATGTATGTGTGCATATATGTATATCAGTGTATGTATGTGTATGTATATATGTATATATGTCAATCAACAGGTAAAGCCGATTAATAATAATATCAATAATAATGCATAAAAATGATAATTATTGCAGATAATAGATTATAAATAAATAATTTAGGGACAAGGGGGTGGAATTAAATAACTTTCTTCTCACTCCTTTTCGAACACTAGATGTGGCACTGTTTATGTTGCTAATGCTGTCGTTGTAAATGTCTTTTTTTGTTTTGATTTTTCTTACATGACTATGCACTGCAACATTTGTTTTGTAATTATTTATTTTACTTGTTCGAAATAAATGAATGAATGAATGAATCAAGCTCTAATCAAATTAACAGTTCTATTAATTGTATTAATTATAATTGTATACATATATACATATATATATATATATATATATATATATATATATGTATATAGCCTGTGTTGTATATTTATACACACAAATGAACAACCTTTGTTGTCAAAAAACAAAGAACAAGTTGTATTGTAGTGTTTATTTTAGTGTTGTTTTATGCTTATCCACATTTTGATTTCAGAGCACAGGACAGGAGAACGCTGGGCACAACAAAAAGCTCAACAGTGAAGCTGGCAATGCTGAACAAAACCATCTAGAGTTATAATATTTATTCAGCTGAAAAAGTCAAAGCTCTTCGAAAATGTAATTAAAAGTATATTGCACGTGGTTGGTATTTAACAACAAGGGGTGTTATAGTCTGTATTGTAGTGTGTGATATTGGTATTTATTGAAACATTGTACACCTTTCCTTCAAGTACTATGTGTTTTAGTTACTTTTGGGGTAATTAATATGAATACTCGCAGTTACTATCCTTTTACTCCATCATATTTCAAAGAGAAATAGGCTATTGTTATTTTAACTCCACCACAGTAATCCATCATCAGCTTTACTTTTTAGATAAAGATTTAAATCACAATTAATCATAACTCAAAATACATATATATTTGTATATTACCAAGTGGTTTCATGTGCAACCCACACAAATATCATGCTACATTTAGATCTGTTGCTGGGATATTACTAGATCCTGTTATCAGCGTAATATACGATTTATGACATTAGCATAATTATTAGCTAGCCGCTAGCTATTAACTGCCGCGGCCGCCTTGTTAATATCAAATCCATCATAACAATCCATTACCATGCTGTCATGAACGCGCGATGCTATTACGTGTACAAATTGATGTGCTTGATGTGAACGAGCCTTTGGGGGGGGGCGTGGTTAAAGTTGTGCATGCTCTATGAGCGCATATACGGGCACTCTTCAGGCATGACGGGTAATCTGTGACGTTTTGCTCTTTCAAAATTTGAGCCATTTTATATTCATGCGCCAATGAGCAGCTCTCATAGGAATGAATGAGGCCCCGCCTCCCACGCTGTATCCAGTTCTTATTATACATCCATGGCTGGAACCGGTGAGTCCTGCATCGGGTCGGGTACCCGCGGGTATTTTTTCTAACGCTTTTTTCCGGGTTCGGTTCTAGGTAAAACAAAGATGATGCGGGTCGGGTCGCGGGTGTTGCATAATAAATATATTAAAGGTCCCATGTCATGCTTTTCCGGTTATTACCCGTCCCCTTGTGTGTTATGAAGGTTTTTCTGGATGTAAACGGTCTGCAGAGTCAAAACCCTCAAAGTACACCCTGTAGCGAGTAAAACTCTAACATAGAAAATACCTCCCCAAAACGCCTCGTTGGAGATACGTCACTGTCCATTGATTCTTCCGGGTAACTTATGATGTCATGCGTTTCCCGGAACCAAATGGAACAATCCGTGGAGCCGTTACGTTACGTCCGCGGAGCCGTTACGTTACGTCCGCGGAGCCGTTACGTTACGTCCGCGGAGCCGTTACGTTAAGCCCCCGCTGATTGGTCCAAATTGACCAATCCACGGACTTCCTCACACACACACTCAGTGCATGCAGCTCTGCTGATCTCTCCTCCCTGGCTGCAGCCTGATAACAGACAGTTGGGATCGCGTCAAAAATTCTCTCTGCAGACCCATTCTCACAGCGTTTATCAACCTTTTTCTTACTCAATATCAAGCCACACTTATTGTTTTTACTTCGGCTGTGACTTTGTGTGTGCTCAGGGTGAGTTTGGCTGTGTTTTGCTGTGTATCGCTAAACAAGGAAACCACACCTCCACGGAGCTCAGCGCGATTCACAACGTCCCAACCAATCAGAGCACACTGTGCTCACATGGAGGGTGGGGGCTGGAGCTATTGGAGCTACAATGAGCCGTTAAAGGCAGAGAGTGAAATTCAGTGAATACAAGTAGTTTACAGAGATGCTGTATGAGAAACCAAGGTGATTTTGGAAATGTGCACAATATAAATCTATTCTAGTAGACCTCAACAATGGAATTATGATCAGTGGAAATGGCCATGAAATGGGACCTTTAAAATAATGATAATTTAGTTTAATGTTTAAATCCTCAGACCTCTCCCCCGCGGGACCTCGCATAATCATAACCTCTGCAGCGCATCAATCTGCTGCTGAGCGCGCCACATTCGAAATGGCTCAGGTGAAGCTCTCTAGCGGAGAATACAGCATTTTCAATAACACTTCCTCAAGAGCGAAATCCAACGTCTGGGAGGCTTTTGGTGTCATCCTAGATGGAGAAAATAACCAACATCGAATGCTTTTTGAGACAAATATGCAACTGCGTGTGTTAATAATTGGACGTTTTCACTGCTCATATATGCGGGTTCGGGTCGGGTTGCGGATCCTGTGCCGACGGGTCGGGTCGGGTTGCGGAACTAATTGGCAATATGTGCGGGTAGCGGGGCGGGTTCGGTATTGCACGTCGCGGGTGCGGGCCGCCAGCGGGTCTTGAAAATCAGACCCGTGCAGGACTCTGGTTTGCAGTGGCTGCCGTTTGTTGTACACTTAGCATGACAATTAGCCTAAATACTAAATGCATCGCTGGTTGTAGACCTTTGCAGGGATCCTGCTGTGTGTTTGTCTGAACTTGGCCTGTTCGGTAGGTAGACCTTCTGCTTCTCTCATTCTTCCTGAATAATCTTAATCTAGTATTATTATCGTAACATCACCTTAAATGTCTGCTAGGCTCTGCGATGGAAGCGTGATAAAGACGGACTGCTGTTTTGCCTCTACATCTGTGTTGCGTCCATGACTGCTCTACTTCTACAAGTAGGCTTGTTTGAGACAAGCGAGACCTGCGCAGACCTGCGCAATTGCGATCAACGTCTTGCTAGTGCGTTGCATGATAGTTAGTCATTTTGTCCGACTTGCTCTGGAGGCTCGCCAACATGAGACGTTGAAATCTTGCGGGACAAAGACGCCAGCAGACTTGAGAGCGAGGCGAGGCGGCGCAGTTTCTCTCCACGGGCTGCGGAAGCGAAATGCTTGATGGGAAACGACTCGCTGGTATCTCGAGCTGAGCGCTCATTGGTGGTTTTTACCACGTGCTGGTGATGAAACTCTCCAATTGGCTCGGCAAAAGTTTGTTGTTGTTTTGTGTCAGTTTTAAGTCGTCACTTCCATTCCCATTTTTCATCATTGTTCCACAATGTGTATCATCATGAAATTAATATCTATATATTTTATACTATACTTGCACTGCTTACCGTTTTAATACTTTATATATCTTAGAATATTCATACACACTGTTAATACTGCTCATACTGCTCACAGGCTGCTGTGTATATCTAGTGTATTCATACCCCTCCTCACTGTTTATTCATCATTCAATTCATTCTATATTTTATTCGGTAGATTGTGTACATTACTTTTCACTTTACTGCTTTTTGCACTCCTGGTTAGAAGCTAAACTGGATTTCGTTGTCTCAGTACCTGTAATATGTGCAATAACAAAAAAGTTGAATCTAATCTTGAGCAGGAACAAATGTATTTACTTTGTACATATCTGACATTAACGATTAAACACATGTGTGCATTCTTTATAAATGCAAACAGAGTGAAGCCGACTCCGGAGGTGGCGGTATGCACCTTAAAGTTGTTTGATATCGGCCAAAAAACCGAGAGAAGAAGAAGAAGAAGCCGACTCCGAGCTGTCCGACTTCAGGCGAGCTTTTTGAGACCTCCCCCGGCTGCGATCGGCTATTCTCGTCTACTTTCGAGGCGAGCCGCAGCTCGTCTCAAACAAGCCTAGTGTCTTGCCTGCCTGCCTGAGTGTTGCCTGGACGGCTGTGTCTGTCTGCACAGCTGGCTTGCCTGCCCCAGCGTCGTATAGACTATATGGCGCTGGCCTGACTGTGCTTCACTGCTACACTACTGCCTGGCGGGTGTTGCTCTTGGCCTGCATTGTCTGCATTGCCTCTTGGTGTCACTGTCACCTTGCCCTTCACTACAGGGCCATATTTTAAATGTTGTTATCGTGGACTATTCGATTAAGCTCTGTTTATGATTAGTTATTTAATTGAGTTAAGTTTTTTTTGTTTATTTAATTCAAGGTTAAGTAGACTGTTAGGTTGATTTCCGTTTCTTTGGTTTAGTTGTTTTCGACCCTGTTACTCTAAATTTGTTTTGTTTATTTCAGTTATCTGAAATCAGTGAACTGATCAATATTTTGTAGTATTATTGACTTTTTATTGTCTTTATACTTATTTTATGTGTTGGTCTCTGTATTAATTTGTGTTGACTGTGTACCCCAGTAATTGTGTCTTGTTTGCCCCTCTTTAGTTGCTGAGAGCCAAAGGTGTGGTGCCGGCTTCCCCCTTTTTGTGTGTCATGCTCCTCCTGGTTTTGGTGTTCCTTCGTGTGAGTGAGTGTGTAGTGATCACGAGTGCCTTAAACTTTGTTGGGATCCCTCTCACCCCTCGTCACCTCCATCCACTGGTAAGCCTCAGCATCCCTGAATTAAGATTTCCCCCTTTATTTCCAGTGTGTACGTTGTTCTTACTGTGTTTTATAATGATATTTTAATACATGAAAATAAAACATTTGATGAATTGGAACCACCTCTCTTGCCCCTCAGTATTACAAACCTGAGTGCCTTATTGGTACTTTGAATAATTATTTCCTTGGGTGCAATTCCCAAGGTGGCGTTGTCTGGCTTTTAGTTAAATAGAATTTCAAACAAACACTCCCACGTGCCGCCACACTAGCTATAGTGTTTTCCAAGCTAATAAGCTAACCAACAAGCCCTTCAAGTTGTCAATCAGTCACCAAACAACCAGCAGCAACTCATCTGTACCACCTCCTATGATGACCAGGCAACTGGCTAGTCACATTCATGCTATCAATCTGCACCAAGACTTTTAAATCAAATAGTTTTACTCTGGTGAGTATATATTATATTCATTGTCTTCTTCTCTCCTTCCTTTAACCTTCATCTCGCTCCTTGTCTCTTCTTTCATATTTCATTCTTGTTTACGGATGCACAGTCTTTATTCCTCCCCGCTCCAATGAGAGTACTTTAGATTCACATTTAAGGAAACAGGTGTACCAGAAATCCTTCCACAAGGAATACGACCTACTCAACAGCTTTGTCTTCATTGTTAAATGAAGGGGAAACAGTCTTAAAATATTTACTGGGTTGTTCCAACAAAGTCACACAAAGGCTCACATCACAATAACAGTCCTTACACAATTCTTAACCAGGCGGTCTATTCCAATATGATAAAGACACAAATTCACTAGATTTGTCATTTGTGCAGACGTTAGCAAACATTAAATAATTGTCAATTTATTCACCTGATATTAAGTTGTGTTCTTTTGTTGACGTGTGTTTCTGACTTTCTACATATTTAAATGTGTTTATGTTTTTGGTTTCTAGTCCTGTGGTTGCAAGTGCAGCACTACATCAATAATGTGGACCTAATAAGTCAACAAAACTAAGATTGAAAGACATGATAATGAGGTAAACCCTGTGTGTGTGTGTGTGTGTGTGTGAGTGTGAGTGTGAGTGTGTGTGTGTGTGTGTGTGTGTGTGTGTGTGTGTGTGTGTGTGTGTGTGTGTGTGTGTGTGCTGACATGCTATAGATCAAGCAACATTAGTCGAGTGGGTATTACTGGGTGATAAAATCCAGAGTTTTAGATTATAATATTGGTGTGTGTGAGGCACATCTGGGAATTACGCAGCAGTTTCAAATAAATATGACGCGCAATGTAAACTGCAGGCAGATCACAAACTGGAAATATTCAGTTTCCTATATCATTTTATATGTACATGATCAATTATGTTTGGTTTTTGATTTTATGAAAAATAGGGGTATTTTTTTCTCATACTGCCTGGGCTGCATAACCTCTTTTCCCCAACCTCTTTTCTTTTGATCAATCACAACAGAGCCGGCCAGCTAACCAATCAGATCAGCCCAGTCTGATCTGATTGGTTAGCTGATCAGCCGCTTAGAGATGTCCCGCCTATCATGTACACTGTGTTTGAGCACTTGCCAATAGAAGAGCGAGTGTTACATAATTATGTCATTATGTTTCTGAAGCAAACAAGGGAGTCCGATTGAGGCGTTTTGTGACTTTGACCTTTGCAGACCATTTACATGCCCACAAACCTATAGAACACCCTATACCATGGGTCGGCAACAGGCGGACCGTGGTCCGGATCCGGACCCAGACACCGACCCATACGGACCCGGAACTATAATCAATACATTAATAGGGGATTTCAATTTTGACGGGGCGATTCTATCTTAACCGCCGCCGACATGGGGCGAAAGAGACGAGTGAGCGATACAGGGAGAGAAACACAGAAGAAGAGACGAGAGCGCGGCAGAGAGAAGCGGAGAGGAGAGTGAACAGGCGTGTTTGCGGCAGACAGGGAGAGACAAATAATTACACATGGCGCTCTCCAAGAAGAGGAAAGTGGACAGTGAGAACCAGTGTTGGGCAAGTTACTTCCAAAATGTAATATATTACATATTACTTATTACTCTCTTTTAAAAGTAATAAGTTACATTACAATATTACTGTCTCTGAAAAGTAATGAGTTACACTACTTTAGTTACTTTTTAGTTACTTTCACCAAAATAACCGCAAAAGAATAGCTAGGTATTTTAAATGCTAAAATGTAGTTTAGTGCAGCTCATTATGCATCCAGTGAAGGGCAATGTGGTATAGCATATCAACTGTGTAGGCCCTTAAGGCTACTAACAACTTGTATTACAGGGCTTAGTTGAATACTCGATTCTGATTGTAAATACTTAACATGTGACACGTTGTTAATACAGCAGTACAGACCGCTGTCAAGGACTATAATGAAGGTTAACATATTGTAAATCAAGGCAAATATTATTTAAACCATGCTCATGGTTTGAAACTGCAAACATTGAAAAGGCAAAAGTATTATTAAAACCATGTAGCCTACTACATCATCACCTTGGTCCCATCATATACGCTGGGAAGAGAATATTTACTGTGCTTGAAAACTGGTATCACATCATCATGTGAGGTTGACTTTGTGACCTGGAGAACATTTCAGCTGCAACATCAGCTCGTTGATAATAAGCTTGGGATATGAGATATTTTTGTAGCCATTCGTGGTGAAGGCATCTGTGCTGTTGTATGCATTATTTTTGACCCAACATTTCTACAGGCATGTCAGAATATGGTACTATTTTCACATGAATATTCTAGCCATTGTCTATTTTTATACCACAAGCTGCAAAATGACCACCTTACCCCACTGTACAGGCGGGTAGTTGTTTAGATATACCTGGCACCTGCGGGCCACAGAGGGGCGGCGTAGTTTCGGGCGACGAAGACTGATGCTCCGGGGCTGGCGAGTCAGGCGGGAGTAAGCTAGTTTCCACAACGGAGGGTAACGTGATGACCGCATCTGACCTGTTGCTACTGTCTGCAGTAGATGCAGTGTTGCTGGCGTTTAGTGATGGTTGCTTTAACCATTTTCGTATAAATGATTATCCACAGATCAGATGTGTGTCACTGCTGTGGAAGCACTTTGGAAATGATGCACGCGCAGCGGAGCAGGTCACGCGCACCTGACACAATTTGTTGTTTGTATTTTTCGCTACGTTCTCTTTTTTGAATGGTTGCATAACGTTCAACTTCCCCGAAGATCTCGACGCGAAGCCTGAAGGGTAAACACCAGGTTTACTGATCTACCCGCACAATTTGTCCGGTGTCGGAATGTACGCTATGAGTACATTCTTAAAAAACAAAACACCATTTAATTTCGGGTTAAAATGTGTTGAAACTGCGTTACTGAGCATTGTAACGGGTAATATATTACCCACATCTCATTAGTAATGCGTTACATTACTTCGTTACAACAAAAAGTAATATATTACTGTAACTCCGTTACTTTTGTAACGCGTTACACCCAACACTGGTGAGAACAGAGCTCAGTGGACGGAGTCATTCATGTTCATCCTGCCCACTGGGAGCACAGAACCAGTGTGTCTCATTTGTATAGAGACCGTGGCACTCATTAAAAGTGCCAAAACGCCACTATGAGACAAAACACAAAGTGTTTGACCAAACATTCCCTCTCAAGCCAAAAAACTATTTTCCATCTTCTCCACCCTCTTGGACCCCCCCAAAGCCCCTTCCCCCTCCTCCCTTCTGTCAAGCGACTTTGTTAACCACTTTGAAAAAAAAAGTGATGATATTCGCTCTTCTTTTTCTGACTCACCTTTACTCACCGCTGGGTCACCAGACCCTCCCTTCACCCACACACTACTCCTTTTCCCTTCTCTCTCCAAGTGAGGTTTTTACCCTCATTACCTCTGCCAGCCCAACCACCTGTCCTCTGGACCCTATCCCCTCAAACCTCCTTCAGACTATCGCTCCTGATATTCTACCGTTTCTCACCCATTTCATCAACACTTCTCTAACTTCTGGTCACTTTCCAAACAGTCTCAAGGAGGCAAGAGTAAACCCTCTCCTAAAGAAAACCACTCTCAACCCGTCTGATGTTATAAACTACAGGCCTGTCTCTCTCCTCCCGTTCCTGTCTAAAACACTTGAACGCGCTGTCTTTAAACAACTCTCCTGTTATCTCCATCAACAACAACCTTCTGGATCCACACCAGTCTGGTTTCAAGGCAGGTTACTCAACAGAAACTGCCCTCCTTGCTGTCTCTGAGGAACTGCACACTGCTAAAGCAGCATCCCTCTCCTCTGTCATCATCCTTTTGGACCTGTCTGCTGCATTCAACACGGTGAACCATCAGATCCTCCTTCGCACTCTCCAAGATCTTGGAGTTTCAGGCACTGCACTTTCCCTCCTGACCTCATACCTCAAAGACCGCACCTACAGGCTAACTTGGAGAGGGTCGGAGTCCGACCCTTGTCAATTAACTACAGGGATCCCTCAGGGCTCTGTTCTTGGTCCCCTCCTCTTCTCCTTGTACACAAACTCGCTCGGATCAGTCATTAGCCCGCATGGTTTTTCATACCACTGCTACGCTGACGACACCCAATTAATTCTGTCCTTTCCCTGCTCAGAGATCCAGGTCGTCGCACGCATCTCTGCTTGTCTAGCTGACATCTCTCAGTGGATGTCTGCTCACCACCTCAAGCTCAACCTTGATAAGACTGAACTGCTTTTCCTCCCGGGAAAAGATTGTCCCACTCTTGACCTAACAATCAACATCGGCACCTCTGTTGTTTCCCCGACTCAGACTGCAAGGAATCTGGGTGTGACCCTAGATAACAAACTGTCCTTCACTGCAAACATAGCTGCTACAACCCGCTGCTGCAGATACACTCTTTACAACATCAGGAGAATACGTCCCCAGCTGACCCAGAAAGCGACGCATGTTCTGGTCCAGACTCTTGTCATCTCACGCCTAGACTACTGCAACTCCCTCCTGGCTGGTCTACCTGCATGTGCCATCCGACCTCTGCAGCTCATCCAGAATGCAGCTGCTCGTCTGGTCTTCAACCTTCCTAAATTCTCCCACACCACACCGCTCCTCCGCTCCCTTTACTGGCTTCCGGTAACTGCTAGAATCCACTTCAAGACAATGGTACTTGCATACCATGCTGCGAATGGATCTGGCCCTTCCTACATCCAGGACATGGTTAAACCATACACCCCAGCGCGTGCACTCAGCTCTGCATCAGCCAAACAGCTCGCTGCACCCGCACTGCGAGGGGGACCCAAGTTTCCATCAGCAAAAACATGTGGGTTTGCTATCCTGGCTCCAAAATGGTGGAATGAGCTCCCCATTGACATCATGACAGCAGAAAGCTTACACATCTTCCGGCGCAGACTGAAAACTCATCTCTTTCGACTCCACTTCGAGCGATAGAACTATTAACAAAGCACTTATATATTAATAAAGGACTGGCTTATCTAAAGCCAGTTGAGTAGCACTTGAAATGTTTTAGCTCTATGAAACCTGATGTACTTATATGATTCTGTTTTCTTCGAGTTTGTATTTTGTTGGTCGAACGCACTTATTGTAAGTCGCTTTGGATAAAAGCGTCAGCTAAATGCAATGTAATGTAATGTAAAAGTCAGAACTGAGGTCACAAAAAATAAGCAGTCTCAGAGCCCAATATGATCAGTCCACCAGGATCAACGTTAAAACTAAATATTGTTCCAGGGCAGGCTAACCGAGGCTAACCAATGAGCACCTGCATGTGTTTATGAGAATGGCCCTGAAACCATTTCAGCCCAGATTTAAACTCCTGGCAGGACAAGCTCGAGCTCAATTCTCGCACCGAATAAAAACAAGTGAGTGATGGAATGCAATATAAGAGGGAAAGAAAGAGAAACTTTAAAACTGTTCAATTGTTATGATGTGTAAAGACTGATATTGTTCTATAATTGTCTGAAACTGTTAAGTCATGATGTGAAACGGTTAACAAAGAAAAAGTGAAACTCAAGCTGCTGCTGCACTTTATTTTATTTATCTAAAATTAAGCACTTTTAAGATGCACACATTTTCAAAAGCTATTTTATCTTATTTTGTAAAATAAATGCAGCCCGAGAGGAACATTACACATATCCACAGCATTTACTGTATATCTGTTTAGTTCAATGTTAATTGACAATAAATATTGTTGTTTATGAATTGTACTTTCTTCATTTGATTGGCAGTCAGTTGTTGATTACATGCAGATGTTGATAAAGCTACAGGCTACTTCAATATATATCACACTAATTCATAAAGCAAGTTAGAGATTTTGATTGGCAGATTTTCTCTAACGACCTCGTGGAATTTTAGAAGCAGCATTACGTTTCTGACAACACATATTTGCCATTGCAATATGTAAGTACATAAAAGAGATTTATGAGACCATGTTGCAAAATGCCAGCATTTCCAGAAGGCTACCTACAAAAAATGGAATGACTCAAACTAAATGAAATGTCTACACCAGGCATCCTCAAAGTCCGGACTCCGGTCCGGATCCGGACCGAACCACCACTGTCTCTGGACTCTGAGCAAATTATACTTTTCATATGTATTATCTGTATAATCTGTATTATCTGTATTATCTGCGAGACACAACGCCCGCCACAACGCCTGCCTTATCCGTCTGCCACAACGCAACGAGTCAAAATTATCCGCTATGTCTGCAAACAGCGCTCTGGCGACACACACACACACACACACTGTTCCACTGTGTGTGTGTGTCTGTCAACGCTTTGGTCCAATCACATTCAGCAGCCCGTCAGCGTTTTTTTCCCCCACCAACAGTCTGCGAATCAGAGGCACAGGAGGGCGGGTCTTCGCGGAATGAAAATGCGTGTGTCGTCTCTTTCAACCTGTCTGAGTCAGCGCGGGAGCTTAAAAAATAAATAAAGTCAGAGCGAGAGTTGACAGCGCATCTAGTTGCATTTAGCTAGTAGTTTCAGCTGTAGCCTAGTGTAGCTAGTAAAGCTAGAAAAATGGCATGTTCAAAGATGACCAATAAAAGAAAAGTCGACAGTGAAAACCGGCAATTCAAAGATGAGTGGACTGCAAAATATGCGTTCATCCTCCCTCCAGCGAGCACCAAACCAATGTGCCTAATATGCCAAGAAACGGTAGCTCTTGTGAAGAGTGGCAATTTGAAACGGCACTATGAAACGAAACATAATTATTTTGAGGCGACCTTCCCTCAAAATTCAGCGGTAAGAACCACAAAAATAAATGGGATGAAATCCTCATATCAAGCTGCAAGCAGGATCCTTGTAACATCTATGTCACAAGGAGAAAAGGCAACTGAGTCCTCACTCAGAGTGGCATGGGTGTTGGCTAAACACAAGAAGCCATTCTCTGATGCAGAAATAATTAAAGAATGCATGACTGAAGTGATGGAGACCATGTTTGAAGGCAAACAAAAAGAGGAAATAACAGCTAAAATTAAGCAAATCCCCCTCTCAGATTCCACAGCAACCAGAAGAACGGAAATACTGGCTGGTGATTTGATTAATCAGCTTTGTGATGGAATCAAAAATGCACAGCGCATTTCCTTAGCTGTGGATGAGTCCACTGACACCACTGACAATGCTCAGTTGCTGGTGTTTGTGAGATTTTATGATGAGGCAAAGGGGGAGTTTGTTGAAGATGTGTTGGGCCTGACGAACCTCAGTGGACACACAAGGGGGGAAGACATTTATAAAGCAGTAATGGGAATGCTGAATGAAAGAGGGATAGATCTAAAGAAAGTGGTGTCAATTGCTACTGATGGAGCTCCAGCCATGATGGGGAGAGAGAGAGGACTGGTTCAGCGCCTGAAAGATCACCACCCTGACCTGATCTCATACCACTGCATAATCCACCAGTCTGTCCTTTGTGCAAGTCTTGGAGAAGTGTACTCTGAAATCATGGCAACAGTGATGAGACTCATAAACTTTTTGAGAGCATCATCTTCACTGCAGCATCGCTTGCTGCGAACATTCCTGACAGAGGTCAATGCAACTTTTGATGATTTGCTCCTGCACAACAACATCAGGTGGCTGAGCAAAGGCAAGGTCCTGGAGCGTTTTTGGTCCATTAGGAAAGAGCTGCAAGTGTTTCTGTCAGAGCAAAAGAGTGCAAAAGCAAAACAGTTCATGGAATTCATGCAAAATGAAGAGAAGATGGAAGCTGTTGCATTTTTGGCTGATATAACATCTCATCTCAATGACCTAAATCTCAAGCTACAGGGCAAGAACAACACAGTGTGTGAGCTGATGTCAGCAGTGCGTGCTTTCCAGAGGAAACTGGAGGTTTTCAAAAGTGACCTACAGGTAAGCCTTTTTAATATTTTCTACCACACACATTTCCTGGATTCCAATGAACACCTTTTTGATACTTTATCATACCCTTTTAAGCAGTGCTCCTTATATTTTTCTTATTTATTTTTTCCTACAGGAGGGACTGCTCCACTTCCCCAAACTTTTGGAACAGACCAAAGGAGACAATCGTCCTCAGAATCATGTTGGATTCCTGGAGAAGCTGATTGAAAACTTCAAGACTCGCTTTGATGACTTCAGATTAGGAAAACAAGTCCTACTGTACATTGAAAACCCATTTCTGGTCAGAAATGTCAGAGAGTTCTCTGCAGAAGCACAACAAATCTTCCCATGGGCCAGTGCTGCTTCTCTGCAAAGTGAGTTGATTGACCTCCAGGAAAACCTTGCACTGAAAGAGGCTGACTGTGACACTCCCACCTTCTGGACAAAGATGGTCACTGCAGCTAATTTCCCTCTCCTGCATAAGATGGCACTTCACATTCTCACAATGTTTGGCTCAACCTACAGGTGTGAGTCTGCATTCTCAACAATGAACATGGTGAAGAACAAGTACCGCAGCCGACTCACCAATGAACACTTGCATCAGTGTGTCCGCCTGGCCATCACGCCTTTTGTGCCAAAGTTCAAAGTCTTGGCAACAGACCAAAGGTGCCACTTCTCTCATTAAGCAACAGTGTTTGACACAATGTACAATAGTTCTGGACTTATTTCGACTTTGATTCCTGGGATGGTTTGATTCACTTCGAGACTGTTTTTGCAATCTCGTGTTAAGAATCTTGTTACAATTGTTTAAAAGTTTGAATGACCGTATTAAACGGACCTTTGTCTTATTGAACATTTTCTTTGTGGACCTTTAAGATTTGTATTTGAGTACCCCTGATATACACGTTCCCTCACTGTCGCTCTACCATTCACAAACACACATGCACAAGCCGCACCCCTCTCTCTCTCTCTTAAAGGGACAGCGATCTCATCTCACTCTGCATGACCCTAATATCATAACATTTGTGCTCTGGAGAATCACAGAACGGACGATCGTCCTTATTATTATGCCGTTTAAACCAACTATTTAAATGTGTTTGTTAAATTCGGCATCATGTAAGTTGCGCTGACAGGTCCACACACTGCTTCCCTGCAGCGAGGCTCCCCCGCCCTCCAGCTGATAGTTGACGAGCGTCAAGCTCCTCAACCCCCCCCCCGTTGATAATTATCGATCGTTGGCACGCTGATAACATTTTTAAAATGGCACTTCATATCAAAAAGGTTGCCGACCCCTGCTATACGCCATACATTCATAATGTCAGCGGGAGGGAGGGGGGAGCATCGCTACGTAAAAGCATTAGTGCGAGGGAGAGCTGTCATCTTCCCTTTACAAGCTTCAAACATGTATTTATCGGGAGATTTTGGCAATAAAAGTTTCATATTCTGCAAAAAATTCCCTGGAAACCTCCAAAACCCTTACACAGAAAGAGGATCTCTGCACATGCTTCTTTTTATATCAGCTTTGTGTTTCAATGGTTTTGTCCTAACCTTGGAGAGCCGTATGTTTACTGCCACCCTAAAAGGACCTCAAAAATGTTAAAAATGTTAATGAAGAATTTATTGAAAAGTTAGTTGGCTGATTGTTTTATATTGGCTCAGCCAGGTTATATGGGATGCCCAGTCTACTATATATGATATGGGTCACTCATTTTACAATATTAAACTTTGTTTTCTTATCTTTAATTTGTCATCCTTATGTAGAATGCTATTACGAAACACACATTTGGTTGTTTATAGCATAAAGAACATCGGATTTAATGTGAGGTAGGGAAATAATCATTTGAGTATAAATATGTGCATATAAATATGTAATTTACAACAGCTGTACGCTGCTTGAAAAGCTTGAAAATGCACCTTGAAAATGCTTGAAAAGTGCTTGAATTTGACTTTGGAAAAGGTGTAAGAACCCTGAGTTATGTTGCAGTTGTGTTCTTTTTTTATTATTATCTAGTGCTAGGCAGTTAGCGCTGTGTTGTTAGCTGTCAAATACCTCTGTGCAGACTTATTTGACTACCGGCGATCGCAGACGGAAGTTCAAAGTTTGCTGCTCGTTTATATCGCCCAATTTTCAAAACGCGATCAAAATACCCATTCACATGTCTTGTGGCATGCCTGAACTGTCTACATACGACATTGTGCGTCACCATAGTAGGGAAACTTTCCTCCCATTATGGTCCAGATTCTTGTTGGAGAAGGGAAGAATGTACCCCAATCTGCTGCACCTAATACAAATAGTCCTAGTTTTTCCTGTCTCTACCTCTCAAGTTGAACGGCAGTTCTCAGTAATGAAGAGAATGCAGGGCGATTGGCGTTTAAGCCTGCACAATTCAACAATTGAAGATCTACTCCTCATGAAATCCCAGGGTTGTGCTCCTGCTGAATATCAAAGTGATGAAGCTGTGGCAAGATGGTGGGCAGCTGGCATCAACAAAAGGAGACCCAATATTCATCCCTATGGTCAAAGGAACCCCAAAAGTCCAAATCTCCCTGACTCGTCATCATCTCCATCTTCAAGTGACTCAGAATAAGGACGCACCTTGACGTAGGCCCACTACCACAGTCTCACAGTGAGCCAAACATGTCTGTGCTATAAGAATCCTTGGTAGTTTTAATAAAGAATTTGTTTAATTGCAATTTGGTGTCCATTGAATGCTTAATAAATATATATAAAAGTATTGTAAATGCATATACAATCGTAGTCACTTCATATCGTATGTTAAATCATTGTTTTAATTTATGGCCTTGGTGCCCTGGCTTTTGGCCTTTGTGCCCTTAAAAAATTGACAACTCAAAAGGCCAAGTGGCCTTGCCCCTAAAATGACGAAATTCCAGGCCTGGTGTGGTCCATGAGTGGTGGAAATGTGTCTGTTAGCTAAGCGTAGTCCATTGTAAATAATAATTGTTATGTTTTTTTTTTACTAAGCTGACATTAAGTACTGTTAATATCTATATAGAAAATGCAGAGTTTTTAATTTCACTGCTCTCTTAGCTGACATTTAACAAATGCAGGTACATTTTTAGCAGCTATTCATACTAAATCAGTTGTTCCTCCCCCTGGTGCCAGGACCAACAGATCCATCTTCAGGCTCAGCAGCCCTGTCCCCCCATAAGGCTGAACCTGAACCAGCTTTTCTCCCAACTGAAGGAAGTGGGCAGCATTGTGTTGAATGCCACTTAACATAGGCTATCTGAAGGGAGACTGGAATAGAAAAAATATATATATAGATCAAAACAAAAAGCTAACATCTCATTTAAATTATACATTTACAACACAGTATTTTCCCACATATTTAAGTTATATTTATTTGGATTTATGCATTCATATTAAGAATGTCCCATTCAAAAATGTTATTATTAAAAAGGCATTTACACCATAAAAGATGACTATTGAGATCTATTGTCAGGAATGTTAGTCTTATATGTATGGCCAGAGGGCAGGACCTATAAACACATGTATTACCCAATAGCATTGTGAGGCTGAACAAAAGGACCTTTTGACTATGTAAATGTAGTCTTTTAAAAAAACTAAAATATTTACTGACTTTTTTGGATAGCTTAAAGTAATGTTGTACAATTACAACCGGGGGCCTTATAGGGTTAAGGCAGGGCTCGACATTAAGGGCTGCCCGATGGCCCGGGGCCATCTAGTATTTAGCACGGGGAATGAAGCCTCACCTGCTGGTTGCCCGATCGGGCAATCTATTATGTCAGCAGCTCGCGGATCCAGTAATGAGTGACCCGACAGTAAAACTAAACATATCTATAACTAGTTTAGGTAGTTTGAGAGGTAATTAAAATAGCTACGTGTGATATTCTAACCTGAAGTGTGTGTTTTGTCCGCTCACCGCTGCATGTGATCATGCAGTGCTGCGTGTCGACTCGTCAGCAGCAGCTGATCTCTCTCTCCCGTCAGATTCGACTTTACTCGCGTTTATGTCCATATTGATCAGATCTAGCTAGTTCTAGCTAATGATAGGACTACCTGCTTATTAAAAGACACCTAAACAATAAGTGTCGCTATGCAACTGGGTGAGGCCACAAAGTATAGCGCAGCATTATGCATTTGTTTACATGCCCACCGGAACCCCGAGGCATTACCAACAGATCAACGCACAATCAACACATACAGGACATCTCTTTCTCCACATTAAGTGTTAGACATTAGAATTTACTATTCTTGTCTGTCACATACTCTTCTTGTCTGTAACATAAGTGGCGCAACTGAAGCGGTATTTTGCTAAAGGGAAATTATTGTGACCGAAGAGATTTAGATTTGCCGGCCAACGGGAACTCTGACGTCGCCATTTTGTATGCTTCGCGGATGCGCTCGGCTCCTCTCGACTGCCGCTCGGGTCTTCTCGGTTAGCTTCCGGATGAGGAGGCATTCGTTCGACCAACTTACAGTAGATAACATAACAAACATTTTTAACAGGGGCCATAATAGTGTAAATAATGTTTGTTTTGGCAGTTACAACTGAATGTAATGTTTTCTACTTTTTTACATCTGATGAAGGCATTTGCCTTCATCAGATGGAAAGTGTCTTGACCAACAACTTAAGTATTTCTTATAGCTATGCAGGGTATGCAAGCGAGCAAACACAAACAAGAACAAACAAACAAGTGAAATGAAGAATAACATTGAAATTGTACAATATAATATTGTGCTGGTTCATCTTATAATTCAGTCTATAGAATGCACCAGACAGCATCTAAGACCTGCAAAAATCTAAATGTTCTAGGGGGAGGCCCCCCAAACCCTTCGTGGCATTTCGTCCGCACGCATTTTTCATGGCAATCTCTATTGGGCTCAGGGCCATCTGTAAATTAGCTTAGATGGCCCACAGGGCCATCTCCCAAAATCCTTAATGTCATGCACTGGTTAAGGGCTATTGTTTATTGTTATTTACTTTAAGATGTTTATTCTTAACCAATAATTTAATTAATAACTCTTATTTAAATGATCAATCAATGTTTATTTATATAGCCCAATATCACAAATGTTACATGATGTGTGTGTGTCTCTGTATTCCTGATGATACACTGAGAGCAGAGGTTGCGTTAACCGAATATTTTCCGTCTATGACGGATTTTTTTTACCAATGACGGACAAATCTGAAAGCAGTCCGTCATTTTCACAGATTAGAACAAACTCGGAACAGCGTCAAAGTTTCCCCGCAGCGAGGCTCCGGTGTTATGCCATGTTATGCATGCCCTCCAAAAAGGAAATTATACTGTTTCCAAACCTAACTTTGTCGTACAAATCATTGAAATGTCTGTGAGTTTTGGCTTTACGCGGTGCACGCTCCAGCGAGGTGCAGCAAGCAGCCATGCATAACACGGCGCATGAGAACTGTCTCCCCCCCCCCCCCCGGTAAACAGTTCACGAGCATGCTTCCCCCCCCCTCGTCAGAGTTGTGTAAGGGCCGACGGGTAATTCTGGATTTTGACAGAAATGTTAGGATCCTGTCCGTCAAAATGAAGGGCAGCGAAAAAGTCTAGCGCAACCTCTGACTGAGAGAATGAGCTCATAGTGCTGCTGATCACCATAAGCTAAACAGTCTGTATATTGCATTACAGTTGTATAATGTAAGCTTTGTTGATACTTTGCCTGCGGGAATACGAAAAAAATAGTTAGATATACTGAATATTATTTGATCTATTCCACCACTAGCTTAATCCCAAATAATGTAGAGGTGTGTTGTAGGTTCCTTAACCCCTTATTTTCTAGTGAGATGTATTTTTACGTTCATATAATAGTGATTTCAATGCCACCCCAAAATGATCACTGGTTCCATCCTGGCCACCCCACTGAAAATGTCCTGGCTCCGACACTGCCTTGTGCTGTGTGTCATTCAATCTCAACATGGATAAAAGTACAATAAGCATTCTTCAGGTGTAGGTAGATTCTCTATTCTGACATTATAGCCCATATGTGCGACTATCGGTCCGATATTGTACAAAATAAAAATAAATAAATAAAAATATATTTTATTTCTATTCTCAAAATAATTTTCCGGGCCAAATATTATTGCTGGCGGGCCACCAATGGCCCGCGTGGGCCGCCTATTGCCTACCCATGATGTAAACTATAAGTCTTTTTTATTTGTTTTAACACATATTTTTGTTTGCAGTTCTCTTTGCTTCTTTCTCAATAGAGAACCGCAGTGACGCGTCCTAAAACCCGGAAGTAAACTTCTTCCGGTTCCTTCGTCAAAAACCAATGCAATTTTTCCATAGGATTTTGGAAAATAGCTCGAAATAAGGTCTGTGGTTGACACATTTAAGAGAGGGATCACGTTTTGTTCAGTCGGATAATCTCCACATGTCAACCCTACTTTTATAATTTTTGAATCATAAATCTAGTCGCATGAAGCAAAATGCTAACATTATGCTATAAACGAACTACAAGCCAGTACAGCAGCAGGGTCGCACGACTTCAACGTCATGCCAACTTAAGATGGTTTCAACTGACTTGCACTGAAACTGCACTTTGAACACTTTAAATATATTAACATTTTAAACTGTATACCCCTGTTATCTAGGTCCTTTTTGTTTTGTTTAATGTATTCCACGTTTATCTAGGCCCTTTTTGTTTTGTTTTATGTATACATGTCACACTGTGGGAAACGATATTTCGATATTTCTGGATGAATAACACATGTAGAATATTTGACAATAAAGCTGACTTGGACTTTCGCGCGCTTGCATATTTTAACAAAGCTTTTCATTTTAGCCACACTGAATTTAACTAGAAGTCATGGCTATGTCAATTAACAGTCTGATATCGTTTTAAAAAGATGACAAGAAGAGAGAACCACTACAAGTCAGGACACGTGAAACAGTGCAGCCTAGATGAAGGTGTGCTTACCGGTGTTGTCAGGGCTATCATGAGGAACAAGGTTTATAGTGTCGGTGAGTAGTGATAGCAAGAGTACCGTTAACCTAGAGTTAATTTATTCACATTAGTGACATTAATTCCCATCAACAAATCCATTTTATGTGTCACATGAAATCTTTATTACAAATATTAAACACCGGAAAACACAGAAATATCCATGAAATAAACATACAGTAGGCTATAAAGAATTAAAGGGATAATTGGGAAGGCTAACAAATGTAAATATATTTAAAATAATAAAACAATCCCCCGACCACAGGTATCTACAGGAGAAGAGGGAATTCTCTCCACAAAATGTGAATGCCCATGTGGAGAATGGAAATGCAGTCATGCGGCTGCATTAGCCATCTTTGCCATCCACAATTTCAGCTGCACTGACACCCCCTGTCAGTGGAAGAAGCCAAAGGCAGCTAAACGTACGCATTCAGTGGAGGAGCTATTTCCTCCAACCAATAACTAATTTAACCCGCTGACAAGAGAGCCCACCTCCGAAGATCGTGACTGGCTTAGGGACAGACTCGGGGGCAGGTTCTCAGGAATTTCTCGGCTTCTCTCCCCCGAGCCAGAAGAGGAACACTACAGCTTGGAAACACTTACTGTTCCTGAAATTATCAAATCTGTTGGGCATCAGGCAATTGTGGCAAGCATGGCATTGTCTGAGGAGCAACAGAGCAATTAAGGTGGCTACCACTGGTCAGCGAACCAACCCATACTGGCATTTGTTCAGGAAAGGAAGGTTGACTGCCAGCAACTTTAGAGCTGTCCTGAGGTCAAAGCGTGTGACTGCTTCCCTTATTGCCAGGGTGCTAGGGCAACAACAGGCCCTTGATGGTGTTTTCTCTGTACAGTGGGGGACTATGAATGAATGTGAGGGCGTCAGGGCATTCACCACTGCAACCCAGATGCAGGTCCATGAGTCAGGTTTGTGGCTCTCCCAATCAGGATTCAAAGTAAGGTACAAATAAACACAATCACACGAAGCCTGGTTAGTGTTGCCTGACTTTATAAAGCAGGGGTGGGGAACCTCCGGCCCCCGGGCCGTATACGGCCCGCGAGACCATTTGGTGCGGCCCTCGAGGTAATTTATAAACACACGCAAGAAAGAAAAAAAAGAAAAAAATCTAGAACGCAAAAAAATTAAACAAGTGAGTGCCTGTTTTTCCTGGCCAAGGTCAGGGTCCTTGAACACAACACGAGCCTAACGTGTCATCACGTGGTATTTGTCTCATCTGACAGGGGTGTAGTTCTGACGGAGAGCACCAGAACGCCTCTCCGGGCCGGGACTTCAGAAATGTGAGTACCCATAAGGAGCCGTACGCATGCCACAGTTTTTGCGTGGCTGTGTCTTTAGTTGAAAGCCCAGTGGCGATCTGTTCATCTGTCATACTGATCATACAGTCAATAACTTTGTTGTTATTAGTATCTGGTTAGCTAGCTATGCTAACGAATATAAGAAGCTTTTTCTACAACCAGTGAGGTAAAGGCACATCTTTATATGATCATTATAGTTATATAAAATAAGAGAATAAAGTAAACAGGTATACAATTCTATATGACAGTAAAAAAAAGTTATTAATAAACAAGAATACAGTTTGAAAGGGGAGTGATTTGTAAAATATCCATAAAGAAAAATAAATCTGTTTATAGCTCTGTTTCAAATGGATGTTGAGAGATATATCCAGAGATCTCTTAATGTTGCTCTCAAAGTGCATCAGATTGGTGCTTTTAACTTCAACATTTAAAAAAAAATCTTCCCAGGGGAGCATGCCCCCGGACCCCCCTAGAGGAGGGTTATGGCTAGAAAGGATCCGTCTTGTGTAAATATGACGTCACGTTCTCGTTGTAACTCTCGTTGGACCGGCTCGGAAACACATCTACAGCAGTAACATGCAACATACACATTAATGCAGCAGCAATATTAATAGAGAAACATCAGACATAATAGTAAAACACTGAAAGGGAACATTTTATTGCACCAGGAGCTATCTTGGGATTTTTACTGTGACAACGTTGACTTGCCTTTGAATAAAAAATAAACCATAGTGTTGGTGATCTACAGTGTTTTCATTCTTCTTTGAACAGCAAGACCGCTAACACCCTATTTCAACAATCACATTCCCTGTCATTGACATTATTAATAGATAGTTTAGCTTCTCACCATCATTTGCTGTGGCCCACTGATATTAACGATCGTAACTGAAAGGCTCCCTGCAAAAAGTAAACATTCAGCCACGTGACTTGCAAACTCTCGCGAGAGTTTTACATAAGACGGATCCTTTCTACAGGGTGTCCGCAGGGTCTTAAAAAGTATTAAAAGTTGATAAATCAATTTAGCGAAAATTAAGGCTATTAAAAAGTATTAAACGGCATTTTCCAAGGTATTAAGAAGGTCCACAGCAACGACAACATGAAACACCCTTTAATTTACTGAAACGACATGTCGGGAAACCCCCCAATAGTCTAGGACCTGGGTTAGATATGTATGCACTTAATTTAGGAGAGAATATCTCAACTGTTCTAGACTAATATGACCCCACTGAACAACTTGGGATGTGTGCCAAAATCTCTATCCGGGACGAAAAGCCCCAAAATTACCACGCCCTTTTTTTAAAGACCACGCCCCTTTTCATCCGAAGTGCTACTTCCGATATAGCTGTATCTTCTAAACCGTTTGAGCTACAGATTTTCTGAAGTGCTCAAAATGTTCAGAATGGCCATATCTAGGGGGAGGGGGTATTAGAAATTTCTAATTTGATATTTCACGAGGACATTCGGTCCACTTATTACCATACAACTACCCAAGTACTGGAAATTGAGTTATCCTCTCATGAATTATGTGCATACATGCCTATCTTAACTTAGGTCTTCCACTAATTAATATAACCATTGAATTATAAACTAACAAGACTGCTTTTGAGGCCCTCAAAATGTTCATATTTTACTAGAAATGGCTAAAAAACGTTAATAGGTCAACTTACATACAACTACCTATACACACTGGAATGGCCATTATATTTATTAATTTAAACTTTCTGGACTTAGAGCAAAGTTAGAACATTTGTGTCATGTAGAGAGCTTAAATAAATTACCCAACAGCCAACAATACTTATTTAACACCACATTAGTACTGTTTATGTGTCACGTAAACCAGGGTGAGGAACATGAAGAGTAAGACAACAGAGTCCAGGTCCCCGTATGAGGATGATGAGCAGTGCTCATTCAGTGATAGGGTTTTTACAACAATCACCTCCCTTGCATTTGCAGTACTTGCAACACTTGATCCCAGCTACCCTGCAGGGACACCCATTCTTGCGAGCACACTTGCCACATGTGCAGGGATCTGGCAGGCCTTCGGGTTTTGAGATCACAAACTCAGGGACTAATGAACTACCCAATCTTACAAAACCATAATTCTCGGCATTCATAATCGAGGTGGCGTCTCTAAATGGGGCTTGGACCCACAGCTGCTGTTGGTGATACCCTCTATGGATATGTTTTCTTGCATTAGTTGATGTGCAAGTGGTTCTCTCGAAGTCCATCTTGAGGGCATTGCTATCAAATGCAGCGAGTCGCAGGTCGTCAAATGTCTTCAGGTATGTTGATGGTTTGAGACACTTGACCAAGAATGTCTCTGCCAGCTGTATTGCATTTTCTGTTAGCTGTGGACTGTCGAAATTCAGGATCAGAGAGGAATTTTCTGGTTTGCGGACAGCATTCAGGGCTGCAAGTTTAGTTGATATCTTGCTGGTTGTATCGCACCCAGTCAGCGCATGGAGTGCTGGGAGACACTTTGTGAGCTCGTCTCCCAGCGCTAAGCAGATATCATGGAGTGGTAATATTGATCTTCTCACTCCTGAGTTGCGGACGAGCCAGAGCTCTTTGAGACCAAGATCTCTCCAATTGACTGTAATGTGGTATAACAGGCACACAAAGACATCTGTGTCACCTGATGACAGCGTAATGGATGTAGGTCCTGACCGGTGGCTTAGAATGTCCTGCACATGGAACATCATCCTGTCGTCAGCTTCCTCGTGTATGCAGTTGAGCCGAGGGAATGGAGAAGCACACCCAGCTGACACCGTCCATGCCTGTGCTGATATACCAAGGTATAGAGGTTTGGTACCTTGGTAATTGGTGGTGAGCCACTCAACATAGAATGCCTGGAAAGCAGTTTTGCTGATGGAAGACGACCAGAAGTTCTCTAACACCACTGGGACATTTTGGTTCGGTGATATCACATCAAGGACAACCATTTCCTTTGACTTCCCTCTTCTCTCCCTCTCTCCATTCTTGATGCTATCCTCTCTGTAAGTGTCGAAAACGATGTGGATCTCATCACAGTTGTGTCCAGCTTTGGTGACCATAGATGTCAAGGCAATAGCAAAGTCATGGAATGTTTTGACGGGCTGATCAAGCTTCTTTAAGGGGACCTTTCTCACCAAGGCCATGAAGTCGATAATGATGGCGTGGGTTTGTGGGGATGTTTCTGGACCTTTTTTATCTATTAGTGGGCACAACTTCAGCAGCTCAGTCCCAAGTTGTGATTTGGCACTCTTCCTCAAGTAACCATCTTTGTCAACCAAGAAGAACGCAGAGTTGGTGATCTCATGCTGGAGTAGCTCCTCAACAGTGAAACCCCAGTGACACTCATACTCAATAAACATGAGAGCTTTGTTTGTCTCATCTTTGATGTCTACTTTGGGAGCCAAATTCAAGGTGGTCTTAGGGGACGTAAACTTGATTTTGCTAATAGTTGAGTGTATCGATATCGACCTATTTCTGAGTCGCTCATCGATAAATTTAGCACAAGCAGCGCTGCCCTCCTTCATACAGCACAACAACTTGTCTATGTCTACGTTGGTCACAATTCCTCCAGTGAGAATATTCTTCAGCGCTACCTGGTCTTGTAGAGGACTGCATACCTTCAGGAGATACTCTGCTATGTCTTGCACCATCCCAACTATCTTAGTTGCAGTACTCGGATTGAAGTCGTGGTGAAGTGAGAGATCTCCTTCTACATCATCCTTCATCTTCAGGAGGTCAACGTACTGGTCTTTCTTATGCTTGATGATACCCCACAGAGCTACTGCTTCCTACAAGGCGGCCCCATTCATAGCGCGCCGTAAAATGCTGCTTATTATTTTAAGTTTCGTTGCCTTACTCCGCTCTGTGGAAAAGAGAGGCAGGCACCGTTTATTAAATATTATTATATTATTATACAGAGAACAGAGTCGTTATCAATTTGTTTTAAAGCTCAATAAATAACAAAGAAGACCTCTGGCCGGCACTTTTCTAATTTTGTACGGAGGATTTAAACTTTAAAGGACATGTTGACCGGCGGAACATTTTTTTTTACGGAAACTCTGCCACACGGTCCCCTCGTTCCTTGGAAGAGGCGATGAGGTGGGTGTTTTTGATCTGCTGTGGACTACCGGAGAGATATACAGCAGGAGAACACGCCGTCCACCGCGGAGAATAAACAGAAGGGCAACCATGGCAACCATGCTCCGGGGTCTTCTTCGCTGCTTTTGGTGTATTTCGGGCAGCAGCAGCGCCACTTACAGGCCTGGCATATGTACTACATCGTTTCCAGCATTTACAGCGGTCTAGTGTGAACGGACACGTTAATGAATCGAATGCGTGTGAATGGAAGCCTTTTTTGCGCTTGCGTATGGGGTTTACCGTATGCGTCCTCGTGGGGCCGGGGTCTAAGCCAAACTATATCCGGTCACAGAGATCTGCTATTTTAAAGTAAAGTCAACACATATCGACCCTAAATGTAGTCTATATTAAGAACGAGAAAAGTCATAACATATATATCCTTTTTTGTAAACATATGACAAATGTGTGAGGGTGATGACGTCAGAGCATCGTCCTATGTGCCAGGGCTTAGCCCCGGACAGCCCCAGCCCAATTTAACCCCTGGGTATTTGAGAGGGAGCTCCTATATGGCATTAACCCGCTGAAGCTCACCAAAGTTTAACATATTTCATAGTTCAAAGTTTTATCAATTGTTTTGTTTATTGGTCAAATACTGGTTTCTAATGGTTTCTGAGGAGTTTTACTGGAATGAAAGAGCACAGAGTCTACAGAAGCAAAAAAGCAGCATACTGCATTAAACCTGACCTTCATAGAGAGGTTGAAGTTCATGTGGAGAGGAGGCTTCAGTAGTCTGTCTGCACTCTGTTTAGTTTTGCTATCTTACAATCAACATCGTAAATGTGAGGTAAAGTGTGTTGCCAATGTAACCGGCTAGAACTCAAAGTTGCGATGAGGTCTTAAAATGTATGGAAAGGGTCTTAAAAAAGTTCTTAAAAGGTATTAAATTTGACTTCAGGATTCCTGCATATACCCTGTTCTAGCCATAACCCTAGAGGAGGTGAGGTCCACCCCCTACTTAAATCATGTGCACATGGATAGGAAACTAAATACATTTGCACACATCTTGTGTCCATATCTTTCTGTTTTGGTGGCCATGCCACACCGTGCACGTGCATGCATACCCGAGTCATGGTAAGATATCTGGATTCAGAGGTTGCTTTTTCTTTGCACAGCATGAAAGAAATGCCAAATGAATGGGCTGTGATTTTAGTATTTTTAAGCAGAGGTCAATCATTTGTACGGCCCTCGGAGGATGTTGAAAAAATTGAAATGGCCCTTGAGAGGAAAAAGGTTCCCCACCCCTGTTATAAAGTGTGTTTTTTTTTTATAAGTGTGTGGTTGCCTTCTAGTCACTTTGCTCAGCGCGACTGCTTGTAGGCAGGCATGACGAGAATCTTCAGTCGACCCATGTTCAGGGGAGGTGGGTTTAGTTTCCTGCACGCCTCGACGTAAGAGAGATGTAAGCAACGCCGCCTCTTAGCTCCGAAGCTCTTGGTTCTAGACCGACAATTTTTTGGAGCTGGAAGTGAACCGGATTCCGGAGCTAAGAGGCGGCGCCACTGCGGTGTGAACAGGAAAAGCCAGTACTTTTCAGGTTCTAGCTCCGAGCCAGCGCTGAAAACGCGTTGGTGTGAAAGGGGCATTAGTGAAGCATTGCAAATCAAGGGTTTCTGTGTCAGTAAGGAAGGAGAAACATTCAGCCTGCGTGAGGAACATCCTTACTGGCACCAAGTGCAAGGTCAGCTTCACCTCACTGCAAGGAAGAAGAAATAAAAAAATTGTGAATCGTTTTTAATTTACATTTACTCGCCTTTGCAATGTTGTGGTTGTTAGAGTGTTAGGTTTCCTGTCAGCTCGTCTGTTGGGAAGATATAAAATATTAGTTTCATGGAAGTCACACCGTCACATATACTGTAAGAGCATTAAGACATACAGTACATAGGCTAAAACAAAACATCTAAAGATATAACCTTGCACTTTGATAAGTCTCAACATTGTCACTATTTTGACATTTTTATTGATAAAAATTGAACTAAAGAAATAAATGGTAGATTAATCCATATTGAAAATAGGTGTCAGCTGTTACACTAATTATAATAGTTATATTTCTTAATTAATTAAGATAAGATATTACTGTATTGATCCCAATTTGGGAAATGTTTGTGTTGCAGCAGCATAACAAGAAAAACAAAATATAAGTTAATAGACATATATATATATATACATACATACATACATACATACATACAAATATATATATATACAAAAGTATGTGAGGGATGGGATATTAAATTGAATATAAATGTAAAATGTACATGTGATTTTACATCCAAGAGAAGCTATGGAGCAGAGAGTTCTCTGCCAGCCAGAGGTGATTTGTTATTAGTTCAATATGTCAAACTGATTTCCCCGACTGCAATCTTTAGTTACATGGTGAAACGTTATGCTGCTTGTACTAATTAGACTTATCATATAAACCACATATGTTTTAATAGGATTTATTCATTATCTTTACTTATGTTGCGTTTTTTTCAGCAACGCCATCTCTAAAATGGCGATACAGTCACTACCCATCATTTACATTTCACCGTGACATGGACAAAAATGTAACGTCAGCTTACCTCATGACACGAATCCAGACTCTCCTTTGGAAAACATTGGCCGGGAAACGATAGAACAAGCACGTTTCATGCGAAGACCTGTGGCTGCAACCCGGAGCAAAGCAACAAACCATTGTGTAGCTAACTTGTAGCGCTAGCTTTAGCTCACGAAACAAACTGCCGAGTAAAATTGAAGACACTGGTAATTAATTATTCTATAATTTGTAAAACTACGCTGTTAAAAACGACAATTTCTAAAATACAGATTCTAATGGTCAGATATAGATATACAGATACTAAAGATACTACAGATAGGCAGGTACTTGCTTTCAAGCAGAACACGGGGGAAAACCATAGGGGAAAACAAACTTAGTGGGAGTGTTTACGTGTTCGCCGTAATGACGTACAACGGCCTTGACAATTTCTGTAGTCCTATTCAGCCACTCGGTAACAACCATCGTTTTTCAGACACGTAAACTCTTCAAAAATCACCAGTGGGGTCACTGCTGATGTATTTAATGTCGTAGAACAAAACGTGATTTATCTCTTAAATTTGTGTCAACCACAGACCTTATTTCGAGCTATTTTTCAAAACCCTATGGAAAAAATGCACTGCTTTTTGATGTAGGAACCGACCGGAAGTGTTAAAAATGCTAACTTACTTCCAGGTTTTAGGACGCATCGCTGCGGTTCTCTATGATCATACTTTTGCTCTCGCTGCATCTCTCTCATTTGTGCTCCTTCACTTTTTGTTTTCGATTCTGACACAAACCTCCCAGGTGGGCGGGACTTTTAGGGGTGCGTCCCCATTGGCTACTCAGTTTTTGAGTGACAGCCCAGTACTCCAGCGATTGTACATTGCAGGCAGCTGCGGTGCTGTAGCTGAGCGTGGACAGAACACTCCCAGAAGAACCAGCATTTCAATTATTATAATACCACAGCGTTTCTCAAAGTGTGGGGCGCGCCCCACTAGTGGGGCGCAGAGATGTGATAGGTGGGTCGCGAAATACAAAATTAAAAAAATGTTTTTTTTTTTCACACTGGTGGAATATCAAAACAACGGCCCGCCCGGGGTGCAAAATGCATCAATGAAAGCGACCCTCTACCACACAAAACAACACCTGTAAATAACCCAATTTGTGTTCTTTGAAATTGAAAAGGATATTGCATTGTGTTTGTTACTTTCGTTGCAGTTGTATGTCTTAAGTGTAATTTGGCATGCTTTTATTTTGAAGGTGAGTTTACGCTGTTGACAGTTGTTGTTGTTGCTATGGAAACAAGAAACGTTTCACAGCGGGCGGAACTTGTCATAAAGTCTGCGATAATAAAGCCCACCCATTTAGAGGGAAGATATGATTGGTCAATTGTACTGTCATTTGACATTACTCTCTCGTTCAGTTACTATAGCTGCCCCCTTTGTGAATTCATAGCTGGACGTCCAACAGCTCCTGTCTTCACCTCACAGAGACGAGCTTCTTTCATTTAACCCTTCAAATTCAAACAAAAACTGAATAGGCAGATTCAACAGATTTATTTCTTTGGACATTTTATTTTAAATACAATTTAATCAAGTTATTTTTGGTAAAATTAATGACAAATATTACTAAAAACATATTTAAAAAATATATATAAAGAAAAATATAATTTGTTTTAATGTTTTTAAATATTATTTTGTAGAATATCTTAGGCCCTCAGAGACAGGCTCGCCACTGGTAAAAATCTCTCATACACACATGTGAAACGCTCTCACAGACACACACAACAGCGTTGCAGTCGGCAAGAAAAGCAATGTGGAGCGAGAGAGAGAGAGCGAGAGAGCAAGAGAGAGAGCAAACCTTTATCTATTTAATAAAGTTGTAAAAAATAAAGTAAGAAATCATTCCAATGTGTACTATAGGATAGTAAAAAGTTTAAAAGGGGAGGGATTAGTAAAATATGCATAAATAAAAAGAAAGAATGCTAACTAGGTAACATAAGATAAGAATAAACAAGTTTAAATGATTTGTTGTGATCATATTCTAAAGATGTTTGGATTATTGAAAAGTATACAGCTCCCTTTCATCTGAGTGTTGAGAGCTGTATCCATAAATTCAGGTTGTGCTCAAAGTAGGGCTGCTCGATTATGGCAAAAATCATAATCTCGATTATTTGGGTCAATAATTGATAACACGATTATTAAAAACGATTAACCATTTACTTTGAAAACATCCATTTATTGAAGAAAATAATTTGAAAAGTATGTTTTTAACAGTTGATTACCCTGAACTTTAAGTATAATTCAACTGAAAAACTTATTTAAAAAAAAAAAAAAATCGTTTTATTTCAATTATGTTGTTTTCATAACCGTTGCAAGCCAAAATCGTAATTGCGAATAAAATACGATGAATTGAGCAGCCCTAGCTCAAAGTGCACCAGAAAATAATTAAATTGCATACATTTTATTTTAGTAAACACTGAAAACGGGTCTCACAGACTCAAACAGCACACAAAGGTTAAAGGTAGCATATAATATTGTTAAAATGTGCTAAATATATACACTGCAAAAAAACAAAAAAGAGGAGTAAAAGTAGCTCACGACTTGTTTTATCTTTTGAAAGTAGCTCTCATCCTAAAAAAGGTTGGAGACCCTTGTTATAGAACGATACATTTGACCATTTTAAGCTTGGCCTACCATTTTATTGGAGCGATGAGGAACAGGTGGGGCTTGAAAAGGCCCACCTGTTCAAAGTGGGGAATGACAGAAAAAGTTTGAGAATCACTGTAATACTACAAGTGAAAATATATGTAAGTATTGATCATTTGTGTTGTTTGTGCTGTACTATACGGTCTGTTTCTTTATTGTGTTAAGTGAGAAGTAAAGAAAAGCTGTGCTATGAAAGTTAGCTTTTGCTAGCTTTAGATCCATAACAATGCAAGCTAGCAGTGAGTGAGCGTTCAGACACACTCAAACGGACTCGTTTGCCTGACTCTCTACCAACAGGCTTTCATGATTCTGTTTAGATATGCAAGTATAAGCCATGATAGCTTATTTTATTAACACGTTAATTTGATATGAAAATCAATGGAGGCTGAGTTAACTTTGTAGGAAAACCCACCGTCCATGATGCCCCTGAGCTGTGTTTTATTTGTTCACTTCATATTTTTCATTTCCTAAAATATTTATTTTCCTCTCATATTAACCATGTTGATCATTGAGACAGCGTGGTGTCCAGAGTCTTATCCCGTTTCCCCACTTCCTCTGAGGGGACAGCATTAGATCCTAGGAGGGGGGGCACTAAGAAAGACCTGCACCATCTTCATCCACGCTGGGCGTTGTTGTTATCACTGGCTCAGTGTCATTTCCTTTGACTAAATGTCTACATATAGCCTACATGTAATAGATGTTATTATTATCCACCTTTTTGATTTATGTCCTTTTATTCAAAACATTCTTTGAGACTTCATCTTCTGGTTAAAATACTGTGTATCACCTTTAGCTTGAAAATACATAGATGTGTTTTTTTAATCTATAAAATAAATAAATAGACAGACAGACAGACACTTTATCAATCCCAAATTGGGAAATTATTTAACAGCAGCAGTGTGTTCAGGTATTAAAATATTTAAAGTTGGAATAAAGTATAAACTACACAACACAAGTATAATGCACAGCAATCCATAAGATAAGTCCGATATGTTCATGAAACTTCTAAGGAGGAGACACCGACACTAATGTGGCTGAGTGGACTCCGGAGTTTACTGCATGAGTTGCACTGTATGATCTGCGAGCTGTCACTCAAAAACTGAGTAGCCAATGGGGACGCACCCCTGAAAGTCCCGCCCACCTGGGACGTTTGTGTCAAAATCGAAAACAAAAAATGAGGGAGCACAAACGAGAAGAGCTGCAGCGAGAGCAAAAGTCTGATCATTGAGAAAGAAGCAAAGAGAACTGCAATCAAAAATCTAATTTAAAACAAAGAAAAAAGACTTATAGTTTACATGATTACACAAATGATTTGTTTGCAACTTATAGTTTTATTTTTGAAATTAAATGTATTTTGCTTGTTTTTTTTCTCTCTTAAACTCTTAGTTTTGCTTGATTCTGAGAAAGTGTTGCTTTCTCTTTATGAAACAAAACTAATCCCATAGCTTTGGTTTATAGAGATGAGCGGTGGGTCATGATCCTCATGATTCATCCAGAAAACATTTATAACATTGCAGTAGCGAACATGACATTATTTAAAAAGAACTGCTCTAATGCTAAGAATTGGACTTATGGCCATTTGCTTTATAAAGTTTGAGTTACATCCTTTTTGCATGTCATGTATCGTTTTTGTTACAATATTTCAATAAAGTTGCATCAAGTCTCAAGGATTAGGGTTAGGATGCTCAAGGATGCTTCTTACTTCTTTTGCTCTAATATAATAAGATATCATAGGTAGTAAGCCATCTCTTCAAGATGAGAATAGTAACAATGATTAATCATGTTTTAATTCTCACTCCTCACTCCTCTCCTACTTGTTCAAAAGAGGACTATTAATTATGTCTGTCCTTGGAACTTAATATATTGTCAAAGTTAGACCAAAGCGGAAAACCTGGCCCGAACAAGATGCAAGTTTTAGCAGGCTTTAGTTTTCACAAGCAGGGAAACTAATGACCTACATCGTCAGTAAACATTTAGCTGACTTGACAGTTGTGTTAACTAACAACGTTTTCTCATGTGGCAATGAAAAACATAATCTGGGTGTCCTTATGTTTCTTTCAAAGCATATTTGAAGTTGCAAATTACAAATATACAAATCTAATGCATAAGAGAGAGGGTTGCAACTGTGATGGGACAGAATAATTAATTGGAACAAAGAATGGGGGATCTCCATAAGGTAAACTAAACAGGCTCAATGCGAAAACACAGAGTACACTTTCCCTTCCTGCTGCACTTTCTCAATCTTTCGCTCTTTTTGCATCTGACTCATAGCATAACTTTTCTGTCAAACCGTTAATAGAGGTTTCGTTAAAACAAACTAGCTATAATTCAGCTGACATACAGAGGGTTACTTAAAAAATATATTCCGTTACAATAATTACCTGTAAAAGAAAATGTAATCAGTAACCTAATCTAAGTATCTAAATATAAAAGTAACGTAACCTGATTTGTTTTAGTTACTTATTGTCACTTCAATATCACAGAAAGTGCTCTATTTAGTTTAATACATACAGTTGAACTCACACACACGCTATTATGAACATATAGGTTTAATTACATAAAGAACAAGTGAACCAAAGAAAGACCATAAAGCAGATACAGGCAGTAGAATATATAGATTCAAACTTAAAGTATTAGCTTACAGAACAGTGTATCTTTCAGAGAAGAGATCACATCTGATCCTTTTACAACAAACAATATATGCTCCTTTTAGTTTTCTAGTTTGTAATCCTTATATAAATTCACAATTTTTAGAAATGTAACAGTAATCTGATTACTTCTTTTTTTATGTAACTGTTATGGAATACATTACAAAAAAAATGTTATCCCGTTACATGTTATCCATTACTCCCCAAGCATGCTGACACTTCTTTTGGATTACAAGCTATACAAAATATTCATGCTTGACTTTTTATTGCCAGAACGACAATGTAGCAATTGTGCATTACAATAAAGCCTTCCAAGTATGAAGGAAAATAAATATGCACATTAATGCCCTTAATAACGCTCTCGCTGAGTCTCTACCTCTCCTCTTGCTCCTCTGGGTGTCTTTAAACCTTTCCGCCTCCATCAGTCTGCCTCGTACCGTTATGTAACTTCAGATATCCAAGCTAGCCATGTTGGCACTGATCTGCTGTGTGTGTGTGTGTGTGTGTGTGTGTGTGTGTGTGTGTGTGTGTGTGTGTGTGTGTGTGTGTGTGTGTGTGTGTGTGTGTGTGTGTGTGTGTGTGTGTGTGTGTGTGTGTGTGTGTGTTGTGTGTGTGTTCAGTAGTATTACACTAACATATCTGATGTCATTTTCCACTGGGCTTTAAAGTAGAGTCTCTTCCTGTGTGTGCCATCACCCCAGCTAATAGCTCATATTATATGTAAAGCAAATACCTACGACCAGGAGAACTTAGGGAGAAAATACAATTACATTTTCAAGTGTGGAACATCTAAACACTCCAAAATAATTCTGTAAAATGAATGGGAATTTGTTCTGTAAATGTAAAGGAAAAAGAAGATACCTAAGAGGAAAAAACAAAAAGCCGGACAAACACAAAATAAGTAGTACAAATCACACCACCTTGATTCTGTTCCTTGTACCTTATTCATTTTTTACTGGGTTGTTCCAACAAAGTCATACAAAGGCACATCTGTTCTCATCACAACAACAGTCCTTACAAAATTATTAACAAGGCAGTAACTCTCCAGTATAATTAAAGGACACCTATCATGTTATATTTAAATGATATATTGTAGGGCCATACCTATATAAGGTATATTTATACGTTTCTGTTTTCAAAATACCAAACAGATCATGCATTTTAGTCATGCCTCATTTTGCTCTATTTGCTGTTGTCCAGCCCTGTTTTGGCAGGGGGCTGATTCTGTGAGCTGCAGCTGACAACGCCCCCCTGCAGGAGAGGGGAGCGTGCTCTGATCAAGTCAGAAGAGGGGGAGAAAATAGATCTCCGTCCTCCGTGTTTTATTATTATATATAGAGTCGTTATTCATTTGTTTTAAAGCTCAATAAATAACAAAGAAAACCTTTGACCGGCACTTTTCTAATTTTGTCCGGAAGATTTAAACTTTAACGGACATCAACTGAAACTCTGCCGCACGGTCCCCTCATTCCTTGGAAGAGGCGGAGAGGTGGGTGTTTGTCATCTGCTGGTGGACTAACCAGAGAGAATTACAGTGCTTGCCTCGACGGGGAGGGATTGCATTGAATTACAGCAGCGGGAGAAAACGTTTGAAGGGCAGAAGGGCAACCATGCGCGGGAAGTCTTCTTTGCTGCTTTTGTGGCAGACTACAGCGCCACTTACAGGCCTGGCATATGTACTATAGCGTCTCCAGTGCTTTCGAGCGGCAATGGCCGGCCGTGGCCCAACCCCACATTCCCCTGATAGGTGGAGAGTTGGCCCAATAGCCGTAGCGCCACGGTCCTGACGTCAGGACAGTGTTCAAATCTGGATCAGTCTGTATCAGATCCGTTGCAGCCCTGTTTTTAGAGATTTGGG
>NC_136903.1:55428699-55511173 GCF_949606895.1 Notothenia rossii | reverse complement strand
TTATTGTATTTTCTTTTTTCGGAGTTTGCACTTTACAGACGGTCCCTGAGTACTTGTTTCTTCTCCGGCTGCGGATAGAGACCAATGTAATGTGTCCAGCTCGGAGGACGACGCGTATTGGCTTTTTAAAAAAAAATCAAAATGTGATTGTAGTTCGTTGTCAGCCTTACCACGGTACTTAGGAGACCTCATTTGTGTCTGAATAACGTTTTTGTTTCATGAGTTATTGATCCGTGAAATCAGAATCTCCCAATATCGTCCAACTTTACTGAACTTAGCCAGAAGACCGTCTCATTTCGTAGACTGCTCGGTTTGCTGTTCCTTCACTTTATTTTTATATTTTATATACATTTATTTTGGACGAAAAACTTAACGTGAGGAAAGGCAAAGTGTGGCGTGAGTGCGTGAGATATGGGTTAATTGCATGACTCTCACGCTCAATGCGTGAGTGTTGGCAGCCCTGATGTAGGCAAATTGAGACACAGCATGTGTATATGAACTAGTCCGGATGAGTTACTTACTTTCCCTCGGAGCCGTAGCTGTTCATGCTGTCCTCTATGGACTCGTGGCTGGCCTGTCGGACGGTCCGGCTCGGCATCTCCACAGCCAGACCCGTCTCCGTGCTCCTCTGGATGCCTCCCTTCAACTTCCTTCCCTCTGTATCCACTGCAGGGGAACACACAGACACACACATTAATTCAGCTGCTTTACACAAGTATGCAGTAATGGGTTTTTTTCCACTCAAGTATCAGCAATGGCAAATCAGTTCGCTGCTCCTTCACTGCAAGTGGGATCTTTCGACCCACCAGCAAAAAAAACACCGGTATGATATCTTAACTACAAAATGGTGGCACTAGCTCCCCATTGATATCAGGACTGCAGAACAATTAAAAATCTTCTGTTAAAGACTGCAAAACCTGTCGATTTCTACTGCACCTTGGCCAATAAAATATGGAAAAAAAACGTAATTTCTGTATGTAGCACTTATTGAAAGCTAATGCAAACCTAATGTAAGTCGCTTTGAATGAAAGCGGCAGCTAATTGTAATGTTATGTAGAAAGTAAATCAAATATATAAGAGCTGAGGATGGTAGCCAATTAAAAATAAATTAAAGAAAGTTTTTGATGCTCTGAATTATTGAAAAGAATCCCCTGGTTTCTTTCAGTTGAAGCTGTTTTCGTGTTTGTCCTGCTTTGACTTTATTAGCGTCAGAGGAAGGACGGCCGCATTGATTGGGAAGCTCTTTAACGAGGCCAAGGACAAAAGCACTACATTTCACCCCAGAGCACAGACATACGTCTTGTTGCAAAATAGACCACAAAATCAATGCACCGCACACTTTATGGGACCTGTCTACGGCAGCAAGGTGTCGTGTGTGTGTGTGTGTGTGTGTGTGTGTGTGTGTGTGTGTGTGTGTGTGTGTGTGTGTGTGTGTGTGTGTGTGTGTGTGTGTGTGTGTGTGTGTGTGTGTGTGTGTGTGTGTGTGTGTGTGTGTGTGTGTGTGTGTGTGTGTGTGTGTGTGTGATGGAGGTTAAGTTTATAATTAAGCTCTCCGGCACAAGGTCTTTGACCATGTTTTCAGGACAGGACAGGAAAGTAGTTTTCTTTTAATAGTGAGGACACACACAGGGACAAACATTAATTTTGTAAAATGGTAATGGGATCATTTCTATAATGGAGCTTTGTTGTTCGTCTTACTGCAAGTATTTTGCCTAAAATAAATGCTAAAACCCACCAAATGAATGTATTAAAAGTAAATTCAATCAAATGGAATACATGTATTTCTGCCCCTCCCCCGCAACAGCTTCCGATCAAATCCTGACGAGGTTGTTCTCTCTCTTTCTCCACAGACAGTTTCAATTACCTTAATGGAAATAAAAATGATTTAGGAAGCCTTGCACACACATACAAACACACATCATGAAGTTAGTGCTGCAGTTATTAAACAGTGACCTAGAACGATGCTATTTATATCGTTCACATGGGACGCTGTGATATTTGGGTTACTGCTTCTGTTTCTGACTGATCCATATGATCAGTTTTTCTCTGCCGTCAGTCTGTGAGCAGACACAGCAGCACTGTTACATATACAGAAGTGGGGGAAGATCATTAGCTTACGTGCTGATAGAAATGCTATGGTCCTAAAATTCCATATTACACATAAAAGTCCCAAATTCTAAAATGTTTCTTAAGTAATAGTGCAGAAATATTATCAACTAAATGCAGTTAAAGAAACAAAAGTAAAAGTGTTAAAAATGCAGATTTGCTGTATTCAAAGTATTATAATATCCTATAATATTATTTTATCCTGTTTTTATCACTTAACTTAAGTGTAATACAGTGCTGCCTTATTTCATATAAACATATCATGTTTTTATATTTAAAGCGTAATCAATAACTGTGTTAAATAAAGTAAAAGTATGGTATTTGCCTCTTAAATGTAGTAGAAATGGTATGTACTTGAGTAAATATAATTTCCACCATTGCACACATCAACACTATTGTCAGAGCAGACCAGTAAAAGTGTCAGGCTTATGTTACCTGGGATATTCAAAATAGCACAGCTGATTTTTTCATTTCAGCCTTCAAGTCACAAGCAGAAAACTCCTCGGATTACAAGCAATACAGATTAGGTCAGGAGGCACTTTTAATACTATGAGATCCGGTTAGGAGCCGGAACAGCCATGAACAAATATTTGTAGTTGTATAACACATTTCATAAACCCTAATCTTGCCCTATGTCTGGATTTACAAGCAAAAAAATCAGCTTTATTTTTATTCCAGCAGCCCAATGGGCACTATGGAGGTAAAATCAGTCAAGAGTCACTCTATTCCAGATTCACACAAAGACACAGATATGACAATGTTCTGCAAACTCTGTCAAGCCAAAAAAAACCTAAGATAATAATTGTTTTGATTCAGGAATTCAAATAAAACGTGTTGTGTTTCGCACAGATTGCGTTCCGAGTTTCAAAAGCTCACTATGCGCCTCCTCATACTGGTAGAAGAGGGATCTCAAGGTACAATACATTTATAAATCAATATCAATACTAATGCAACTCCTGGATTTGATATACCCAGTTGATACCAAGGTAAAGAAAATGCACATAATGTAGTATTCACAAAAATTCCAACAAGAAAATGGAGCAAAGACACAGATACATGTTATTTTCTTAATTAGAATGTGAGTGTGAGAGAGTTGGTATTTATCACTTTTTGGGGACATTATTCTGTTTACACAGTCACGTCATTGCGACCTCGGCAGTTTTAGGGACATACAGGACTGTCTCAGAAAATTTGAATATTGTGATAAAGTTCTTTATTTTCTGTAATGCAATTAAAAAAACAAAAATGTCATACATTCTGGATTCATTACAAATCAACTGAAATATTGCAAGCCTTTTATTATTTTAATATTGCTGATTATGGCATACAGCTTAAGAAAACTCAAAAATCCTATCTCAAAAAATTAGAATAGTTCCTCAGACCAAGTAAAAAAAAAAGATTTATAACAGCAAAACACAATCAAACATTTGAAAATGTCCATTAATGCACTCAGTACTTGGTTGGGAATCCTTTTGCACGGATTACTGCATCAATGCGGCGTGGCATGGAGGCAATCAGCCTGTGGCATTGCTGAGGTGTTATGGATGCCCAGGATGCTTCAATAGCGGCCTTTAGCTCATTAGCATTGTTGGGTCTGGTGTCTTTCAGCTTCTTCTTCACAATACCCCACATATTCTCTATGGGGTTCAGGTCAGGGGAATTTGCAGGCCAATCGAGGACAGTAATGCCATGGTCAGTACACCAGTTACTGGTGGTTTTGGCACTGTGGGCAGGTGCCAGATCATGCTGGAAAATGAATTCCTCATCTCCATAGAGCTTTTCAGCAGACGGAAGCATGTAGTGCTCTAAAATCTCTTGGTACACAGCTGCATTTACTCTGGGCTTGATGAAACACATTGGACCAACACCAGCAGCTGACATGGCTCCCCAAACCATCGCTGACTGTGGGAACTTCACACTGGATTTCAAGCAACTTGGATTTTGCTCCTCTCCAGCCTTTCTCCAGACTCTGGCGCCTTGACTTCCAAATGAAATACAAAACTTGCTTTCGTCTGAAAAGAGGACTTTGGACCACTGTGCAACTGTCCAGTGCTTCTTTTCCTTAGCCCAAGTCAGACGCCTCTTCCGTTGTCTTGAGTTCAGAAGTGGCTTGACCATGGGAATACGGCTATTGTAGCCCATTTCCCGGACACGTCTGTGAACAGTGACTTTTGATACCTGGACTCCAGCTTCAGTCCACTGTCTTTGAAGCTCCCCCAAATTCTGGAAGCGACTCTTCTTCACAATGCTGTTAAGGCTGCGGTCATCTCTCTTGGTAGTGCAGCGTTTCCTGCCACATTTCCCCCTTCCAACAGACTTTTTGTGGATGTGCTTTGAAACTGCACTCTGTGAACAGCTTGCTCTTTGAGAAATTTCTTTTTGTGTCTTACCCTCCTGATGGAGGGTGTCAATGACGGTCCTCTGGACAGCAGTCAGATCAGCAGTCTTCCCCATACTTGTGATTTAGTTTACTGAACCAAGCTGAGTGTTTTTCAAGGCTCAGGAAACCCTTGCAGGTGTTTCGAGTTAATTAGACGATTCAAGTGATTCGTTGAACACCCTACTAGTATACTTTTTCATGATATTCTAATATTTAGAGATAGGATATTTGAGTTTTCTTAAGCTGTATGCCATAATCAGCAATATTAAAATAATAAAAGGCTTGCAATATTTCAGTTGATTTGTAATGAATCCAGAATGTATGACATTTTTGTTTTTTTAATTGCATTACAGAAAATAAAGAACTTTATCACAATATTCTAATTTTCTGAGACAGTCCTGTATAGGCCCCTTTCACACGGAGACGATTTCAGTTGTATCCGCTAAAGTTCTTTATCGTATAGACGGTTCGCCTACACGAAGCCGAAACGGAAACGAAACTTTTACGAAACGGCTTCGGAGCCCGAAACCGATAAACTTTGAAACCGGCTCCCAAAATGGGTAAGTCTGGAGACGACACGCTTGCGGCTCCGTGTGTACGCCATATACTGTACGATCATTTCCTGAATCGATGACTCCATAGCCCCGCCTCTCCCCACCTCTCCTGCTCACCCCCGCGTCATTGCTGATGCGTTTCGCCAACAACAACAACAATGGCGGATCACAGGGTTGCGTTTGTGCTCCAGACCTGACCATGATACAGATTTTTAGTGCAAAATCTACAGCTCCTCAACCACAACCATCAGCAACAATAATAATAATATAATAATAATAATAATAATAATAATAATAATAATAATAAAAATAACTAGAGAATGCAATTCCTGAAGAAATTGCTAGTTGGAATGCTTTATGCTGAAAAGCTGACTCTAAACTGCTATGCTGAAATGTAATGTATAAGAAGAAAGTGAATAATTTAGATTGAAATGATACGTGAACACTGGGGGCTTGAATGTGTGATAAGAGAAGAAAAGAAAGTAAAAAGGCTTGGAAAAGCAACAGAATATTTGAACTGCAAACTTTTTAACTAACTTGATGGCGAATGATCTGTCGCCATGCCAACGGCATTTGATGACATCCCATAATACGCTTAGATGCGTTGATGGCTGCATCGTTACCAAACCTGTGAAGTTTTGGGCCGTTTGGAGCATTTTCACTGACGTTATGAGAAAACCGTGTTTCATGGCAAGCATTTGAAGAAATCTCAAATCTGTCCCGTAGATGTCTTCACGGCTGGACTGTTAGCACACATGTGAAGTTTGAGCACTTTTTGAATATTTTCATAGGAGTTATAGTGACATTGTCTTTTATGGCGAGGGATGCGTTTCCATGGAAACGGCATATGATGAAACCCCACAATTGACGTATAGCTGTTGAGAGCTGGACAGTTAAACCATTATCTGAAGTGTGGTGCTGTTTTGACCCTTTTCATAGGCGTTACGACAACATCGTGTTTTATGGCGAGGGAAACGGCATATGGTGGGATGTCAGATTTGACATAGAGCTGTTGAGGCATGGAGAGGTGATATACAGCTGAAGATTGTGGGACGACCGGACCGTGTCCATTGGAGCGACATCGTGTTTTATGGCGAGGGATGCGTTTCCATGGCAACAGCCTATGGTGAGATCTCAGGTTTGGCATAAAGCTGTTGAGGCATGGACCGGTGATTAGGGTTGGTTATCGTTTGAATTTCCAAGATTCTGATTCCGATTCCGATTCTACTTTTCAATTCCGGTTCTTAACGGTTCTCAATTCCGATTCTTTGAGGGGCAGGGTAAAAAAATGATACATGCTTCTTCCACCAAAAGAATTATATTTATTCGAGAAACTTTTACACAGGTTAGTTTACAGTAATATTCACATTAATCAGTCTGTTTATATTCACTGCTATGTAACTGTAACCTGAGAACCACTGAAGCTACAACAGTGCAACAGTCCAACTTTTAAAGGAAACCCCCCCCCCCCATTTAAAAACAGTTCTTGTTGAGACAAACAAGCATATCTGCCTTCTCAGGCATACCGGGAAGACATTTTTGAACATTTTAAAGTAAAATGCTTCAATCTGGTGCACTTTAAGCAGAATTACTAGAGACTAGATCTAGGGGGTTCAACTCTAAACACCCATATGAAAAAGATCGGTTTACATTTTAATTATTAAATAAGTATGTGATACCAGGGGTGCACATAACTTTTTTGCCCTGGTTCTCAAAGGAGCACCTGGAGATGTTGCTTGGTGCTCATCCTTAAAATGAAATAAACCGTAACTTTTGAGGGGGTCTTGACCAGATTTGGTCAAAAGTAATATTATTACAGTAAAACGCGGAGTAGTGTAACGCGCTACTTTTATAATTCAGTTATCACACTATAGTTACTAACATTGCCCCGACACACGTTACTTACTAAAATCAGTCATAATCACACTGACAGACAAGAGGGGTTTCCGCCGCAGGTTTATATGTACGTAATCTGTGCGACTTGCGCGTCCACATCTCCACGTGCAGTGCTGCATAAACATGGCTGAGTCAGCGATAACTTTTGAGGTGTGGAGCGGAGGTATGCCCCTTATTTTGAGTTCGTCCAAAGAATAGACAGGAATGTGACGGTGAGGTGCAAACTGTGTCCAGGCCAGAAGCTGTTATCCACTGCTGTAAACACCACGTCAAACCTCAACAAACACCTGAAAAGAACACATGCTAAGGTGAAGCTAATAGCTAAGGACCCCCGAACCCAGAGTGAGGAAGTTGTGAGTGCACCGCCGCCGAAGCAACACAAATTAGAATTTGGAGGACCGGTAACCAAAGCAGAGATGGACAGGCTTGTAGCATCCTTCATAGTAGAGGAAATGTTGCCCATTTGCAAAGTGAAATCACCATCGTTCAGAGATATACAGCGCAAAATACAGATAGCAGGAGACAGAGGACAGCCATGGTCAGATAGGAAAACATTCAGGAGCTATCTGGATCAGTCTTATGGGACAATGGAAACTGAACTAAAGAGAACATTTGAAACTTTAGCAGTCTGCGTGATCTGCCTGTAGGGAGGGGCGGGCCGGCCCTGCGAGTAAAGTAACGAGTAAAGTAACAAATAACTTTATGTAGAGAGTAACGAAGTAGTGCAATATATTACTTTTTAAAAAAAAGTAATATCTAATATATTACTTTTTTTTTGTAACGACCCCATCTCTGGTCTTGACTTTATTTGCCAGACACACAGCACTGAACACACATGCAGAGGTGAACACAGAACACACGTGCAGAGGTGAACACAAGACAACATTAGCACGACCAGTCATCCTACAAGCTGTCATCACTACCCTCCTGACTGCTCTCCTCACTGTCTTCCTCTCTGTCAGACATGGTAGCTGATGATGTAGGCCTACTACTTTCTCTCTGGTTGAGTCTCCGATTAGCTGCTTGCATCCACAAGTCAACGGCTGGTTTTGGGTCGAAAGTTTCTGTTGTCATCTTAGACAAGTGGATGTAATCAAATAAGTATGTGAACATAACCAATAACCTACCATAGCCAATAACAAATTAATGTAACTTATTTTATTTGTGTTGTTCATTCATATCTTATTTTACCTTAACATTTATTTATTTATGCATTTTATTTTATCTCTCCAGTTTTAAAGGATATTTTTGGTTACTGTCCTATATTATACATTGAAATGATTTCAAACCTGTTTATCCCAATAATTATAAAGGAGTGCCTTGGAAATATGTGTTTACATAAATCGTGACCGAACCAAATCTAAACACTCAGAGTCCTTTACCTCACTGAGCTGTAGTTATCAGCCTCTCAGTCTGACTGGAGAAACATCTTTTTCTTATCCGTTAAAGCAGCTAGCACCAGATTCTAATAACAACAGCGCTGGTACCGGTGCACCCTCCCTCATCCCCTCGCTCATTCGCATTTTATCTGTGAGCTGCGGGCGCCAGATAAGCCAACATCCCCCATTTTCATCACTTACAGCGCCCGTCGTACAAGGCAAATGAAAAGTGTAACTGGGGTGAAAAGGGTGTTACATTTACTCAAAGGGGACCTATCATGCAAAATGCACTTTTGTACGTCTTTTATACATGAACATGTGTCCCTGGTGTTCCAGGGAACTCACCAAGTGTCAGAAAACACAACCCTCTCTATTTTCCTCCATACCCAAATCTCTAAAAAAGGGGCTGCAACGGATCTGATACAGACTGATCCAGATTTGAACACTTTTATGTCGTCACAGAAGTTGCGCTACGGCTATTGGGCCAACTCTCCACCTATCAGGGGAATGGGAGTGGAATGGGAATGGGAGTTTGGCCACGGCCATTGCCCAACCTCTCATTCGCATTAGAGATGGCAAATCCGGATCCTTTTATGGACTCGGAGTCTTATGAGTCAGTTATTGAAGAGATCCGGATCATACGAGTCATTTGAGTCATATGAGTCAGCACCAAGACACTAGAAATCCTACCGGTGAAACCGAAAAGTTGTTGCATTTCACGAGCATATTAACCTGATGTTATATTAACCTCCGCTACACAGTGCCTTTTGCTTTAATAAAAAATGCTGATCACAAAAAAAAGGGTTATTTTGCGATTTGGCGAATCTGAGTCTGTTGACTCCTTCATGAGGACGAGTTCTGCTGGATCTCTGGATCTGCTGCTATACGGTTACCGCTCTGAGTCCGCACGAGTCTGCTATGTTTTGCACAGTGAGTCAGGATTTGCGAATCTCTGAGTCTGCTGTTGACTCGTGCATAATGGCTCCCGCGGCTCTGAGGCCCCACGAGTCTGCAGGAAGTTTCACTGATCCGCGTCCCCTCCCCTGAGCCAAACAATAACTTCTGGAAGCTATCCTACTTGCTAAAGGGTAGGCAGATGGACTGGGGTACGCTGTAATGTTATTTTACATGTTATAAAGAGAGTAGCGAGTGACGTAATTGATCGTTTTAATTTGTACGTCACACCAGGTGTAGGACTCAAAGGACTCGGGTTAATGGAGAGGGGAGACTCGTCACGACCAGCTCATTTCTAGGATCCGGGTTAATGATCCGGATGAATCAGGACTCGCCCATCTCTAATTCGCATATAGGCTGTCGGCAGCATAAACTCCCCCAGTCACATCTAAGTTTTTGCGTAATCTAACAACGATGTCGTCCAAGGTAGTTAGACGTTGTGCTGTTGTTGGCTGCAATAATCTGGACAAGGGCAAGGAACTGCATGCACTGCCATCTCTGGAAGAAGACAGGAATCTGTGGCTAGAGTTTATTTTCCAGGGACATGTGCCAGAAGAATACAACAGATTTCTGCTTGTGTGTTCAGAACATTTTGCCCGGACATGTTTTTGAACTTCACTCAAGTCAAAGAAGGATTTGGCTCCAGACTAAGGCTAAAACCGGAATCAATACCCACCATCCGGGACCAGGCCAGTGAGGCCACATCCAATTTGGAAGCTGTAAGTTTTTATTTAGCAGTGTTTTTCCTGATAAAGCTATTCTAGCTTGTAGCGTAGCATGTCGCTGTGTATATGTTTTTGTAACATTTTATTTTGTACGCTCCGCTGTCTTTGCTTTTATTTTAATTATCAGGCATTTGATAACATGCTCAGACATACTGCCGCAATGGCGATCTGTGTGAAGGCTGGAAAGCCACGCCATAGCAGATAACACAAGTATTAATTCTCGTCTTTATTAGTATTTTGTATCCTCTAAAATCATATAAAGTAAGTTATACTAACAAGCGTAATCTTCTATAGCTAAGTGCCGTTTTTTTCAGCGTTATATGTACAAGCTTTTGTGATTGTAGTCTGTAAGATTGATCAGATATCATCGATCTGTAAGCTACGCTACGCTAATGAGACACGCCGTTTTTTGCAAAGTTATATGTAAAAGCTTTTATGTGATTACTTGTTAGCGCACATAAATTTAAATGTGTGTGTGTGTGCACGACTGTTAGGATCTATGGGGGAGACACACCACGAGTAAAACCGAGCTAAAGCACCGTTGGTTTGTTGTTGTTGTTGTTGTTGACGGGGCCTTACCTCCAGCAACAGGCTAATTAGTGCCTAGCACTCATTACAGTCAGTCTACTGAGCTCAGCCCCTCTCCAACACATCATCTGTATCCAGTCAGAAACACAGCATGCACGTTACGGTTCCAAACTAACTGATTGGAAAAGGCTAATCAAAGAGCTTAGCTGAATATACAGTTTTAGCCCCCATCTTTTGGGATTTCAGACTATAATTATCCAAATAGTATTTTCTCATCCTGAACACTAAGTTGAGATAATTTTGTTCTAACTATGTTTTCTTCTTTACAGGCCAGCACCTCACATGCTACCAGCAGATTACCTCTGATGATAGATTCTGCATGTCAGACTGACCCACCAAAGCACCGAACTGTTCGTACACAGCTATCCTCGAGAACTCTTCAAGGTTCACGTCGAAGTACAGGTTAGAAGCACGTTTTTAATATGTTCTTTGGATACATCTTGATATTCTGATGTTGTGGCCTTGAATTTGTGTGCTTGTAATTGTTGTAAAGTGTATTTGTTTTATCTTTTGTTTGTTGTCAAAATACAATTATGTTACAGCTGTCCAGGCTAAAATTCCCTGCAGAAGCTTTGGTAGCGGGGATTTATTTAGACATAAACCCGGCTTCCTACAACCACATCAGTAGAATAATATTTTGAGTCAACTTGTATGTATATTAACCAGAGATGGAGTACTCGAGTCCTGGACTCGGACTCCTGGACTCGGACTCGAGTGCCGATTTTCTGGACTCGTGACTCGACTCGGACTCGCGCACTGATTGAGGCGACTCAGACTTGGACTCGTGAATTCTCGCGTACGCTGACTTGGACTCGGAGTCGGACTCGTGAATTTCCCCCCCCACGATGACTCGGACTCGACTTGTACATTGACGCTCTGACTTGGACTCGGACTCGTGAATTCCCCCCCCCCCCACGATGACTCGGACTCGAATTGTACATTGACGCTCTGACTTGGACTCGAACTCGGACTCGAGCAAGTTTTCTCTGGAGTCTGATGTCCTCTATCCTGGCATGTGCACCTGTGAGGCGAGTTCACGGACTGGGCCCCGCTATTCCAGTCTAGACATGTCTAGAGACACACCCCGCATCGTGCTGTATGCTTTCACACATTCTGCTTCCACATTGGAAAAGAGCAGCGCAAAATGCTCCCTATGTGGAAACAATATTGAAGAGAGGGCTCCGTAACACATTACTCTAAGGATCGAGTTCAGACATATAGGCTGTCTTGAAAACTATCATCAGAGTAACGTGATCTAATCAATAAATAAAGATTCAGCTGATAACACGAAAGCACATGGCTACTTAATATGCAGAATTAGGTAATTAAATTACCTCATTTTGCATGCTAAGTAGCCATGTGCTTTCTGGGGCAAAATCTTTATCAGTAAACCGATTTAACCGGTAAAAGTTCCTTCAAAATAAGAGTCCCGATCTTATTACTATCAAAATAAAAGTGCAAAACGAAAACTTTACCATAGGAAAAAATTGGCGTACAAATATAATCACTTCTCTAAAAGGTAACTCATTTTAAATATAGTTAGACATATTAAAGGTCATTTACAATGATAATAATAATATTAATATTAGTAATAAGCTTTATATTTGTATAGCACCTATTACAAGAATTGTAGCCAAACTCGCTTCACAGCAGTTCAATAGACAGATTAGTATAACATGACAGGATAAAAGCAATGTAGACTTGACTTGGACTCTTCTTAGGTGACTCGGACTTGGACTCTTCAATTAAACACATTCAATGTTTATTTATTGTAAAAGCAATGGAGCTATTTTAATCACACACACACACACACACACACACACACACACACACACACACACACACACACACACACACACACACACACACACACACACACACACACACACACACACACACACACACACACACACACACACACACACACACACACACACACACACACACACACACACACACACACACACACACACACACACACACACACACACTTCTCCGCCTCATTCTGTTTTCATTTACTCGTTCATTATCTGACCAGCTTCAATCTTGTAGGCTACTCACTTCGTTTCTTGTAGCCCTCGAAAGGGTTTTTGGAGGTTGATGCCTCGGTGAACGTGAGTTGTTTGGCTTTCTTGTCCGCAGCAGCAGAAAGCATTTTCGAATGTTTGAATGAACCAAAGTGGGTCGTCACCGTCGATTTTCTCTAAGACGTATGCTCCAACACACAGTTGCACAGGGTGCAGAATAGTTTCCCCTCACTTGCGTGAAAGACATCGGGGTACTGCTTTTCCCGGTCTTTAGCAGAAATGTTCGTCGTGTGAGTTCCACACGTTCACTCTACGGTGTTGTTTACCTTCTGTGATGCGCGAGCTGATGACGTCACGTCATCATCATCACTACTTCACGTCAAGACGAGTTAACTTTTTTTTCTTCTCAAATTTGTGTGGAAAAATGCGGGGTTTATGTGGCCTTTTGACAAATATGCGCCATTTTGCTGATTATGCGGTAAATTCTGCGATCGCAGGATCGCGTTTTTCTGGAGGGTCAAATTAACTACATGTTAAATGTATTTATTAGGGATTTCTAAGCAACTAGATAAGGCTGCAAAAATGAAGGACTGCGAAAAACTTCGAAAGTGGATGAAGAGTATAAGAAAACACATACAGGACTGTCTCAGAAAATTAGAATATTGTGATAAAGTTCTTTATTTTCTGTAATGCAATTTAAAAAAACAAAAATGTCATACATTCTGGATTCATTACAAATCAACTGAAATATTGCAAGCCTTTTATTATTTTAATATTGCTGATTATGGCATACAGCTTAAGAAAACTCAAATATCCTATCTCTAAATATTAGAATATCATGAAAAAGTATACTAGTAGGGTGTTCAACGAATCACTTGAATCGTCTAATTAACTCGAAACACCTGCAAGGGTTTCCTGAGCCTTGAAAAACACTCAGCTTGGTTCAGTAAACTAAATCACAAGTATGGGGAAGACTGCTGATCTGACTGCTGTCCAGAGGACCGTCATTGACACCCTCCATCAGGAGGGTAAGACACAAAAAGAAATTTCTCAAAGAGCAAGCTGTTCACAGAGTGCAGTTTCAAAGCACATCCACAAAAAGTCTGTTGGAAGGGGGAAATGTGGCAGGAAACGCTGCACAACCAAGAGAGATGACCGCAGCCTTAACAGCATTGTGAAGAAGAGTCGCTTCCAGAATTTGGGGGAGCTTCAAAGACAGTGGACTGAAGCTGGAGTCCAGGTATCAAAAGTCACTGTTCACAGACGTGTCCGGGAAATGGGCTACAATAGCCGTATTCCCATGGTCAAGCCACTTCTGAACTCAAGACAACGGAAGAGGCGTCTGACTTGGGCTAAGGAAAAGAAGCACTGGACAGTTGCACAGTGGTCCAAAGTCCTCTTTTCAGACGAAAGCAAGTTTTGTATTTCATTTGGAAGTCAAGGCGCCAGAGTCTGGAGAAAGGCTGGAGAGGAGCAAAATCCAAGTTGCTTGAAATCCAGTGTGAAGTTCCCACAGTCAGCGATGGTTTGGGGAGCCATGTCAGCTGCTGGTGTTGGTCCACTGTGTTTCATCAAGCCCAGAGTAAATGCAGCTGTGTACCAAGAGATTTTAGAGCACTACATGCTTCCGTCTGCTGAAAAGCTCTATGGAGATGAGGAATTCATTTTCCAGCATGATCTGGCACCTGCCCACAGTGCCAAAACCACCAGTAACTGGTGTACTGACCATGGCATTACTGTCCTCGATTGGCCTGCAAATTCCCCTGACCTGAACCCCATAGAGAATATGTGGGGTATTGTGAAGAAGAAGCTGAAAGACACCAGACCCAACAATGCTAATGAGCTAAAGGCCGCTATTGAAGCATCCTGGGCATCCATAACACCTCAGCAATGCCACAGGCTGATTGCCTCCATGCCACGCCGCATTGATGCAGTAATCCGTGCAAAAGGATTCCCAACCAAGTACTGAGTGCATTAATGGACATTTTCAAATGTTTGATTGTGTTTTGCTGTTATAAATCTTTTTTTTTTACTTCTGAGGAACTATTCTAATTTTTTGAGATAGGATTTTTGAGTTTTCTTAAGCTGTATGCCATAATCAGCAATATTAAAATAATAAAAGGCTTGCAATATTTCAGTTGATTTGTAATGAATCCAGAATGTATGACATTTTTGTTTTTTTAATTGCATTACAGAAAATAAAGAACTTTATCACAATATTCTAATTTTCTGAGAAAGTCCTGTATACTGGACTGCAGCAACATCCACCACCAGGCCTGAGAGAGTGGCCAAATGGACTTCCATCCTGAACCACGTGCAGGATGTCCACTCTCATGATGACCCCCTGTTCCCCAAGTGCCTTCATCCACTGCGCATTACCACCGATAGAAGGAAATGGATGGCAACAGGTATGTTGTTCATAAACCATATTACATTACTCCTCTATAAATATTTGTAGCGGACAACTATTGAATACAGGATGTTGTCAGAAACAATCTACAAAGCACGACAATTCAAATATATATAATATCAAATATGACTTTGATTTTCAATTTCTTAGGAACGCCGGTCTTTTGCAAGCTGGAGAAAATTCTCTCAAACAAGAGGATTTTGAAAGCTGTGGCCAAACTCCCCACCACCGGACTTCATCTTTGGAGGCATTCCACAGCGTCATCCTGCGCTTTGCTCCAAAGAATGTTGTGTTTCCATTTCTTGGAATGTTGTGCAGGTAATATAAACCATAGTTACTAGTTGTTAGTGACAATTTGTATATCCTTTGCTGTTATTTACTTTTTATTTTTCTCATTAGGGAAATTAAAGACTGTACCTGGAAGCCCTGCATTACAATGAAAACGCTGATTGTGCACAAGCCACTCCATCCACTGGAAACCCTCTGTATAAACAGCAGTTCCCAAAGGCCAGGAAGGGAGAATGCAGAGCAAAACCCATAAAGACTGACCCCACATTCTGTAAGTATTTAAAATATTTATTATACAACTATTTACAACCAAAGAGTAGACTTTCATATAAATGTGGACGCAAGCACATGAAAAATAAATCTATAGATCTATTGAAGGGCCAGTAATATTCACATTTTTAAAATGAAGTATGTATTCCACAACAAATTATAAAATAAAAAAAATAGAAACAACTTTCAGTGTTTTACATGCATATACAAATCTAAACCAAATATTTTTTTGCTTTTTTAACATTGCACAGGCTACGTGGCCAACTTGATGGACCTCATCTTCGACCAAGTCTTTGTGGACCCTGCACCATTCACACAGGAGCTTCTGAAGATACCCATCCCAGAGGACCTGTGTTCCCAGTATGAGCGACCTGACAGGGAGGAGGTCATCGCCGGTTATGCTACACGGTTCAATTTGACTGTCTGAACCCAAAATAGATGTTTTGCGGATCAGGAAACTCCCTGTGAATCCTGAGGACAACGCAGGACGGAATGACTACTCTGATCTTGCGTCCAAGGAAGCCCCAGGTCCAGCTCACAAAGCTTCTGTAGGCTAGATACCTGTGATGCCTGAAATAATTGCAAAGAATATTTATATCAATTGTGTCATGATTATTCATGTTTGGATGGGTAAAGTATATGCTGCTTTCAAAAGCATAAGGTTGTGTGTGGACTTTTTTTGTCGTACACATGGGTTTGTTATGCCATTGCTGTGTAGTATATCATATAATAGTAACGCCATGTACAATGACAGAATGAAATGAAAGATTGCATAAAACCATATACATCAGTATTTATTTTCATCAACAATATTAGCAGACGTTTTACAATTTCAGTCAAAACAAACAAACCACTCACTGCTGTATTTGCCTCATCTGTAGTCTCCCATGTTCAGCTCTTTATATATTGAAAGCATTCTGCAGGGAGAACACATTTAGGCACACAGGCTCCAAACCAGGATGGTCCACCATACAAGGCACAGAGTTCTCAAGTTCCTGCATCCGTCTTGACACCTAGTGTGATAAATATATTGAATGACATGTGAAAAATGTATTCTCTAAACAAAGAACTTAGTGAAGCTATCAAAAATGTTACATGTGGTATCTCCATGCAGCACACATTCTCTGGTTCAGACGGCATGACAGCGCAATTTGCACATGTACACCTGTAGAAAGAAGTCAATAACTGAGCTTTTAAAAACACATGAAAATACACACATTGCTGACAACTGAGGTGTTTAAGCATCTGGATTTATACTTTGTATGACCCTAAGTTATTGAACTTTCCAACGGTAACAGTTGTTGCACGATGTTGGAAGAGAAGGACTGTATATTATTAATAAACGCAATGAGGCCATTGTATATACACTGAACAAAAATATAAATGCAACACTTTTGTTTTTGCTCCCATTTTTCATGAGATGAACTCAAAGATCTAAAACATTTTCTATATACACAAAATAACCATTTCTCTTAAATATTGTTCACAAATCTGAAAAAAATCTGTGATAGTGAGCACTTCTCCTTTGCCGAGATAATCCATCCCACCTCACAGGTGTGGCATATCAAGATGCTGATTAGCAGTGTTGGGCAAGTTACTTTAAAAAAGTAACTAGTAATAGTTATAGTTACTGCTCCCCCAAAGTAACTAGTTACTTTATTAGTTACTAAATTATAAAAGTAACTAGTAACAAGTTACTTTACTTTACTTAAAAAATAATAACAATAAAAATACAAGTTTTTGTGTTGTTTTTTGCTGACTAGTTCTCTGAAGGCAACAGACTTGACCGCTGCGATGGGCAGCATGTCCTCAACAACATACCTGGCAATCAATCTGTTTAGTTGACTGGGTGACATGTGGTGATTTAAAAAAATCGTTTTTTGGCCGTTTAGATGGTGTTGCTCCATCTGGGTCACTGCCAGTGGTTGAGACGGTGGGGTCTTTGGCGACTAGTTTTATAGCCCCATGTACATTAGTTAGGTGCTTCAGGAGATTGGCATTGCTGTTATTCGATGTGGACAATGCTTTCTGTCCTGCACACAGTTTACATTTTACCGTAAGATTTTTCGCGTCCTTTATCCCCACAAATTGAAAATAGTGGTAATAAAGCAAAACTGCACGTTTCAGAGTGGCCTTTATTGTGGCAAGCCTAAGGCACACCTGTGCAATAATCATGCTGTCTAATCAGCATCTTGATATGCCACACCTGTGAGGTGGGATGGATTATCTCGGCAAAGGAGAAGTGCTCACTATCACAGATTTTCGAACAATATTTGAGAGAAATGGTTATTTTGTGTATATAGAAAATGTTTTAGATCTTTGAGTTCATCTCATGAAAAATGGGAGCAAAAACAAAAGTGTTGCATTTATATTTTTGTTCAGTGTAGTATGCTGAGAAGATGAATGTCTCCCTATGTAAAAATATATATGTACCGCTGTTTTTGCATAACAAACTCTATGTTACAAACTGTACACATTGCATTCTTGCTAATTATCCAAAAATATGAACGGAAACGGAATAAGTAGCAAACATCGTAACAAACAGAGTTCACGTAAAATAAATAGGGACAACAGCTTGTCAACTAACCATTCAGAAACGTCCTGCTGCAACCAAGATGTTTGCACCTCCACCGAAACCTCCGCTTCTTCAGGGTCAGATTCTGGATCAAATTTGTAATATGCTTGAAAACATGCATTGTTCTGAGATAACATGTTTATTCTCCACTCGTAATCACAGCAAGCATGGTAACATGACACTCGTGCCAGGGCCGTGTCACGCCCCTCTCTCCTGCAGGGGGGCGTGGTCAGCTGCAGCTAACAGTATCAGCCCGTAGGCAGCAAACAGCACATAGAGCGAAATGAGACATGGCTAAAATGTATGATCTGTTTTGATTTTGAAAACAAAAACGTATAAATATACCTTATACAGATGTAGCGATTTATTTCAGACAGTTTGAAACGCGAGGGCCGTGATTGGTACGTGATCTGCCCTCGCTCAAGGGAAAACCTCCAGCTTGACTTGAAACCGCCCCGTGATAGATAAATGTAATTATAATGAAGCCAGCTGCAATGGATCATTGATCCACCAGGGGGTGCAGTGGGGTTCCACAATGGAGCTCATGTGAAATAAAGTGAGATACAGTATGCTGGATGTACAGCTGAACTTTGTTAAGATCCATATGTCACGGATATCATACTACTGGGCTAAATAAGAGACATGTAATCATTTACCAAACATCACCATGTTGTTATTTAACAAAATAATTTTGTTATTCGAAAAAAACGAACAGGAGGAAATGCAGCCAGGCTCTCGATTTGTAATCCTAATTTAATCATCATCTTCACCACGATCATTTATGTTTATGTTCGCCGAATTGACATGAAATCACTGACACATATGAATATACTGTATTCAACTTCATTAAAACGTTAAATTAAATTAAAACGTGCCTAAACTCAGTAATTCCCCAAAAATATGTATATTTTAATGGAGCTTCGTCGGTCGATCAGGATCCCAAAGTGTAGCGGAGGGATCCTCATCTGGATGAAGGGTGTTATTTTCCCCATAAGGAACAAGTCGCTGCAAATTATCCCGCTTATTACATGGCCACATTCTCAACAAAGTAACGACATGACTCCCAATATTAATTGAAATGCTTTTATGGATTTAGAAAATGTTTTTATTGATTTAAAAAATAGTTGTATGTATTGATTTAAATTCACATGCATCCGCTAAGAAAAATAGGCCGTTGTTACCGTTTTTTAAACAATCTGAATGAAACGGCAGCTCTCAGCTGTGTATTTACACAACTAATGGCCCATCAACCACAGCTCTCTCCCCCCCTCCCCCCCCTGATCTTTGTTCTCCAGCAGCTAAATTAACAGTAGGTTACTCTGAGTGACCATAGACTGTATGTGACAAGCTTACAGTTAGTGACGTAACAACACCATAAAAGCTGGTGGGTTGAAAGCAATATGGGAGGTAAAATTAACTACAATAATTGTGATTTATTTATTGTGGCTTTTATGTTTTTAGGTATAAAATGTTATGTAATTCAGGCTTATAGTTCACCCTTCTCTAAAAGCCTTCAACAATGACAATATTCATTGTAATTTAATAAATCCTTCCAACACACATTGTAAAAAATAGCCTACTGTAAGTTAAGAAATCATTTCAATATGTACATCTTCTGATGTAACAACAATAACATTATAAATAGTAACATAGCTGAACATGGTATTGCACATTTAGCTTTGAGTGTTACTGACCTGAGATGTTTTTATTACATGAATTAAGGTGACTGAGGCTTTTTAACATACAGGGATGCAAACTCATCAGGTATGAAAAAGGTGACAAGGATCCGAGCCCCCGGCTCCCCCACCCCACGGAATGACAGAGGATTTTAGCAGTCAGAACAACTAAAGCAGCAGTGTTAATAATAACAGAAACGCCAAAGAGTCACATCTAATAGAAATATATAAAAGCATTTATTTTAAATTGTGGAGCAGTCAGTTTATAATTTTGGCAGCACTGTTGAGCATTTTGAAAATGTATTTTCATGCCTCTGTGCAAGGCTTAAGTCTTTTTATCTTTATAGCCACATGTTGTAAAGTAACTAAGTTCATAAACTCAACAAGTACTATACTTGCGCACAATTTTGAGATACTTTTACTTTATTTAAGTATTTCAATGTTTTGCTACTTTGTTCTTCTACTCCACTACAGTTCAGAGGTACATGGTGTACTTTGACTCCACTACATGTATTTAATACCTTTAGTTACTTCACAGATCTGGATTAATTAAGTGAAATATAATCAAGTGTTAAATCAGACTTTAGTTCCACCTGGAGTAAATCCACAAGCTACCCTGCAGTATACATATACGTATATAGTCATTCAAACTAGCTGCACCTTTACCAGCTTTGAGAAAACTTTCATGATCAATCATTATAAAACATATCATATCTATTATTCTGAAATGGACCAATCTGCACACTACTTTTACTGTCGCTACTTTCACGATATTTTGATGATAATACTTTTCTACTTTTACTTGAGGAACATTTTGAATGCAGGACTTTTACTGTAACAGAGTATTCCTACACTCTGGGACTATTACTTTTACTCAAGTACAAGATCTGAGTACTTCTACTTTTACTCAAGTACAAGTCCTGATTACTTCTACTTTTACTCTCGTAAACATATCTGTGTGCTTCTACTTTTACTCAAGTACAAGACCTGAGTGCTTCTACTTTTACTCAAGTACAAGATTCGAGTACTTCTACTTTTACTCTAGTACAAGATCTGTGTGCTTCTACTTTTACTCAAGTACAAGATTTGAGTACTTCTACTTTTACTCTAGTACAAGATCTGTGTGCTTCTACTTTTACTCAAGTACAAGATCTGAGTACTTCTACTTTTACTCAAGTACAAGACCTGAGTACTTCTACTTTTGCTCAAGTACAAGATCTGAGTACTTCTACTTTTACTCAAGTACAATATATATATACTTATACCACCTCTGTTTATAGCCTATGAAAAAAACTATTAGAAATAGAAGGCTAAAGCTAACGTTAGCAGATAGTGACAATGTATGCTAGCTAGCTAGCTCAACGATTCCTTAAATAATATTGCCACAGAAAAACTTTTCAGTTCACATCACGCTCTGCCGCTCCGACAGGGAGCTCTGCTCTGAACACCTGAACAGCCCGTTCTAACAGCTGTTCACCAGCGGTCCAGTCTGTGCCACAGTGACTCCGGACGCACAGTTAATATTAACGAACGCACCCGTAGGTATATAAAATAATAATATAATATATATAATATAATATATAAAAAAAGAACACCATGCGTGTCATGATGGCACATAACAGCTCACGGCCGCAGATTACTCCGGGTCCCAGCCCCCCCCATACCCCAAAAATATTTGTATTGCAGATCTACATGAATCACACAAAAGACTTATTTTGGATTCAAAACGGTGAATTTCGCCGAAAGGTGACAAGTTTGCATCACTGAACATAGACAGAGCACAACTGAAACATAACATCTGAAACGATGTAACAACATAATACACTTGTGGGGATGCTTGGGATGTGAGGAGTGAGGGACACGGCTTAGAACGGGCGTGTCGCCTTGCAGGACAGGAGAGTGTGTGCACCAGTCTGCCTTGATCTATGAATTCATGTCCGTGACACTCACTGCTGCCCACAGCTGTTTTATAGAAGGAAATTCCTTCACTTCATGAAAGTGTTTTAACCACACACACCTCTACACACACATGACGGGTGTTATTTTCCCCATAAGGAACAAGTCGCTGCAAATTATTCCGCTTATTACACGGCCACATTCTCAACAAAGTAACGACATGACTCCCAATATTAATTGAAATGCTTTTATGGATTTAGAAAATGTTTTTATTGATTTAAAAAATAGTTGTATGTATTGATTTAAAAAATGGTTGTATTGATTTAAATTGACATGCATCCGCTAAGAAAAATAGTCCGTTGTTACAGTTTTTTAAACAGTCTGAATGAAACGGCAGCTCTCAGCTGTGTATTTACACAACTAATGGCCCATCAACCACAGCTCTCTCCCCCCCTCCCCCCTTGATTTTTCTTCTCCAGCAGCTAAATTAACGGTAGGTTACTCTGAGTGACAAGCTTACAGTTAGACACAACACTTTCATTGCAAGTGACCCTCAGTTAGTTGACTTTTATGTTCAACCGCTAAATTCGTTACTGATAAAAAAGGGCTTCTACTGTACCTAATTACCTTAACACTAGAACCGCCAGAGGTTTTTGTATAGGCCTACCTAAACCCGTCAAATCCCGCTATTAGAATGCAATTTTTAACAAAATAGGGTGCTACATAACACACTTTCAGGAAAAGTCACGGACTGGGAGACTTTAATATTTTATTGAAAAAAAGTTACATTGCACACACACAACACACATCACACAAATTGACCCGATTGGCGGTTCTAGTGTTAAATAAACTCACTAATCAATGAAACCAGTTCAATACGCATTATTCTTATTCTTATCATTCTTTATGAGCGCAGAAATAGTCTTAAAATCGGATCTGTTTTTTAAATGAAATCTGACGGCAGGCAGTTAGCTCTGATCACCTATGATAAATGCGCCGCACCTAATCGCTGGCCATTCAGCCACAGACACTGTTCGAAATGGGGGGGAGCTAGGGGGAGCTTGGCTCCCCCGAAGAGGTGGGGAGCTCCCTTGATGGCTGACTTTGAGATAAATAGGGGGAGCCCAAAACAATCGTGCATATTTGTGTCACACAGATTAGAAATGTTGAGTTTCTGTAAATAACAGTTCTTGAAATAAATAATAGTTATTGTTCATTACAGTTTCTGAATATTTGTTTTATATTTGTGAATATGTCTGGGTGTTGCCCTCTGTACGTGGCGGCGCTGCATTCTTACTTACGTTGCTATGGTTATGGCGGTGATGCCGGCACGGTATTTGAAATGTTCATATTGATATTTTTTTAACTCTGGCTGTGTAATAAAAAATATGGCGAAACGAAAACAGCCAAGCGTCACAGCTTTTGTATTCACAAGCAAAGAAGCGAAGGAGTCTAAAAATGACAACGTGAACGGAAAACAACTTTTAGTTGGCCGGCTGTAAGCGGCGTTAGGGTCGAGTTTGACAGCTCCACACCGAGGGAGAGGCCTGCCGATGCGGAGCCTGAAGAGGCTTCAACAACGGCCACATCCGCCGGCATAGTGACACCGTCTGTATTAGTAGAAGAGTGTTTTTATAGCAATTGATCGCATCCGCGCTGCTGCGCCAGTCAACAGAGCGTGCGTGTGACATATTTAGTAGCAGGATGTACTCTGAAAAATAGGGCTCCCCGAAAGCAAATGGGTAATTCGAAAACTGACAGAGCTCCCTCTATATAAATCAAACTGTAGACGGTGTGAAAGCACCTATTGTTTTAAATAATGGTCGGAATCTGACCTGTGAGCCTTCTGAATTACCGTGGGACAGCACATTCTAAACTAAAATGTTCAATCAATAAAGTAACATCTTATCTTATCTTAATAATATCTTCATATTAATAATAATAATAAATCATACAGTATGCGTCCGAAAGGGAGCAGGAGGAAGCAAACACAAAAATATACTGCATATTAAAGCAAACGATTGTAAAGGTTAAAGTATGAGCATAACAAATAAAGAAGTGTAATGTAAACATTTACATTATAATTATGATTATTTAATATATAAAGACTATATATTATTGAATTACAAGATTAGATATACTTTAGTTGATCTAAAATATTGAGGTGTTCAAATGCTCTTCAAAACACAACTGAAAGTCCATGAAACTTGTCTTTCTGTATTTGTGAATGAAGCGCCATCTCCTGGTTAAAACCTGAAATTGAAAATCTGGCAACGCCCTCTTGGAAAATAGTGGGAGGGCTTAACATTCCTCTATACTGGTCTTTGGCAGGCCGTAAGCAGGAAGCTGTAAGCTGGAGTCCGAAATTCAGTGCTACATCTGTATAGGTATGGCCATACAATATATCATTTAAATATAGCATGATAGGTCCACTTTGATTATGAATGATGTTATATCAAGGCCGAAAATTAGGATGAGCACCAACGGTCAAAAATGTTTTTTTCCCTCCCAGAGCTGCCAGCGCAGCGCTTCCCCAGATCTGGCGCCCTGGGCGAACATCTATTACGCCAGTGCTACGGGCCGGCCCTGAGTTCACATCATAGGTTCATATGCAACCTATGCAACTCGCAAATATATTTCTCTCTCTCTTCTCTCTCCTCTCTTCTCTCTCCTCTCTTCTCTCTTTTCTCTTCTCCCTTCTCTCTCTCCCTCTCTCTCTCTCAATGTTGGTACGCAAATGCGCCTTTTTTCAAATGACCGGTGCTCTTTTTTTTGGCGGAGGTGTGCTTGCGCACCTGCGCACCAGTTATGTGCAGCCCTGAACATAACCAATAACCTACCATAGCCAATAACAAATACATGTAACGTATTTTATTTTTGTTGTTCATTCATATCTTATTTTACTATTTTATTTATGCATATTTTTGTATCTCTCCAGTTTAAAACGATATGTCTGGTTTACTGTCCTATAGTATACATTGGAATGATTTCAAACCTGTTTTATCCCAATAATTATAAAGGAGTGCCTTGCAAATATGTGTTTACATAAATTGCGATCAAAACGTTTGAGACCCACTGAGATAACTTCGACTAAAGTGAACTATCAAACACTCAGAGTCCTTTACCTCACTGAGCTGTAGTTTTCAGCTTCTCAGTCTGACTGGAGAGGACTCTCCCTCCACATCATTGTAGAAACATCTTCTTCTAATATCCGTTAGAGCAGCTAGCACCAGATGCTAATAACAACATCGCTGTTACCGATGCACCCTCCCTTTCTCCCTCGCTCGCTCCCACGCTCACTCGCACTTTGGCTGTGAGCTGCGGGTGCCAGATAAGCCAACATCCCCCATTTTCATCACTTAGCCTACAGCGCCCATCGTACAGGGCAAATTAAAAGTGTAACCGGGATGAAAAGGGTGTTACATTTACTTAATTATGAATTTTGTTACATCAAGGCCGAAAATTAGGATTACCACCAAAGGTCAAAACATTTTTTTTCCCTCCCAGAGCTGTCAGCGCAGCGCCTCCACAGATCTGGCGCCCTAGGCGAACATTTATAACGCCAGCGCGATGGGCCAGCCCTGGTCTCAGGCAAGGAACTTGAGCATCTGAAGTGTACTTTTTGTGTACTTTTAATAATATGGCCTTTTTAGCAGATTAGCTAAAGGTGTGCAGCTGCTGTGGTGGGGAAAGATGAGGCTGAATTTACAATGGGGTTGAAAGTTGTTCACTTCATGCCCTCAAGAGGCATTTCGCAATCTTTTTTTATTTTTCAAGCCACGAAATGTTTTCCTACGTTTCTCATGAAAAATGATGTCTGTGATTTAAAAGTTTTGTTACACGAATAACGTCAGAAAGATGTGTAATATTTTAAAGTTGGAATGAGGTTTCTGAGTGAAAGTATGAAGGAGCAGTTAGCAGTTGAAGTTGCATGAAGATTGTTCAAGTCTGAAGAGTTTCTCCATTGACTTCCATGTTAAAAATTGGATGAATTATGGGATGTATCTCTGGAATTAAGAAAATTATGAATGAGATAAGTAATAGCCATCGATTCCCGACCGAGCTGAACGTTTTGTTGTTCGAACGGAGTTTCTGCGATGTGGAATGTGGGAGAAGAAGAGGTGCAAAAGAATAAAGAATTTTGTGCGTAGCAGAAGAGATAGTGGAAATGCTGTATCACTATGCCCGGAGTATGTACTACAGCGTCTCCAGCTGTTTCGAGCGGTTTCATTTGGACGGACACATTTCTTGAGTCGATTCCTTGTGGACGGAAGACTTTTTTGAAACCGACTTCGGTTAGAAATCGGTTTCGTCTCCGTGTGGACGGGGCCATAATCAAGTCCCCAAAAGGAAATCTATTTATTTTTTAATGCTGGGGTGATTCTTAAGGTGCCTCTGAAGTGTTTATCTTTGGCCCACTCAGGATGTGTTCGGTTTGCATATTTGTGAAAGCAGTGGCGCCACCTAGGAATGACCATGCCAGTGCAGTTGCTGGTGTTTGTGTGTGTGTGTAACCGGCTGTCACCTCTTGTCTCTGGTGACTGAGGCAGAGTAGAGTTACACAACTAATAGAAAGTGGATAATGGCTCGAGACACATCAGCCTCTTTGCTTGGCGGTGACCCTTTCACGGCGCTGATGGGATATTATCTCACTTCAGCTCGATACAATCAACATGCTTTGTGTGTAGCCGAGGGACAGACAATCTCAACTTGCAATCCACATAAAAGATAGCAATTTAAAAGATTGACAGTTTTCCTTATTTACAACATTTCTGCCCAGATTCCACATACAATTACACCCAATGTTTTCTCTTTTTCCTCCCTGTCTGCATATTTGCATCTCTTTCTCCTGCTGTATTGTAAGCTGCATTCAGAATCCAGTATTTGCTGTGATACTAGTCTGTTAGTCAAAAAAAAAATGTGCAGCACTTTCTATTCTTTTAGAAAGCAGATATTTTCTCTCAGTCAGAAGTGGTACAAGCTAAAAATCGGATACAATGAAAGGTCTGCAATCATGGAACAAAAGACGAATAACATTGCAGCCCCAGGCCAACTTTAATATCTTCTCATTGAAGATGGTTGTGGATAACCTGTTCACATTGCATTCCCAATACAGTGCACCTGCTCTACTTTCTTGCTTCATACAATCTTTTTTTCCGTCTCAATGTTTCTCCTGAAATTATACTCAAATGCAAATGTAACCCAAATGTCCCGTAGCCCCTCTGAACACCCTGGGACTCTGTGTTGGGTTTATTACTGGTGATGGGATGTTATGCAGAGGGGAGGAAAACAGGACACAGTAGATTGGATTGCAGTGGGGACGCTGAGTAGTGATTTATTCATCCCAATGGCAGCTCTTCTGACAAACCTTTCGTGGAGTGAATACAAACATCAGCCAATTAGCTACAGGCTAACCAATACAACAGCCAAATGAACAGACAAAACATAAACATCTCACTCCCAAGCATACACAAACGGGTAAATAAACATTTAAACTAACCCATCAATTAAAGAAATGGAATGTTTGGAAGTCTTTAACGTAATAATCATAGACTGTATATATAAATGGACGTAGTGTCCGTGACGTCACCCATAGGATTCTGCAGAGTTGCCGAGAAGCCCTTAGTAGGCGGAGTCGGCCACTAACGCTTGACAGCGACGTCAGAGTCTAATCCCGCCTGCTCCAAATAAGGGCAAAGAAGCGGAGCCGAGGCGGGACCTGCTGCCTCCGAACTGGAAGTAAACAGAGCTAGCTCAGGCTAAGAAGCTAAGCTAACATGAAATACATGCATACCAAGTTATGTGCTAACAGAGTAGTTCCCCTATATAAACATTACATTCATAATCAAATGAGACAATCTGCAAGAGAATTAGCTATATTTTGTTATTTTTAATGCTTGTCATTCACACGTTAAGAAAATAAGTACCGATACATAGCAGAACAATTGTGGCGATGTTCAGCTTAATAACCTTGTTCAACATAATTAATTTAGCTAATACTACAGCAGGCGAACCAAGTCTGCGTTTCGCTGCATTCCTTGATCTCCAGTTATAACGACGGACTCCATCGCCCGGACCTAACGGAGCCGCAGTGGGCTAGCTCCGGGACGCCGGCTGGAGCTAGCCCCCTGCGGCTCCGTTAGCTCCAGCGGCCACCATTGGGATAATTGGATCCCCCATTAACATTTGCTCCCGTTTAGCATTATGGGCGTCATAGCCATAGACTATAAAAGTCTTACCCAAGGCTGAATCATAAACTAAAATGTATATTTATGTATAAAGGGTTACGTCCATAGCTGGCTAATAAGTAACAAGCTAAGCTACCAAGCACACAAACACGTGCGAACGGGATTAACATGTATAATATTATCATTTTAGACTTCTTGGAAATTCTGTTAGTACATTCAAGCGAACAGCACATTTTAATTGCCTGGTATTAGTAACAATATTCCCTAAAAGGCACAATCACCACGAACACGGCTAAAGCTAAAGGGTCAATTACAGTACTATGACTAACTAACGTTGTAGCCTCTATGGTTTTAGCCTAGCAGATTGGACAAGTTGCTGTTAGCTGACAGTGATGCATGTACATGTCCATCAAAGTGACCACGCCCTAATTTATGCTAAAACTAAAGCTAAAAGACCTAATATAAATAAAAGGGTCGTGTTAGAAAACAATTCACTCACATATTCATAATCATGAAGGTGGAATCTAACTATATCGATAATAATATTTATTGCATCCATGGGTAGAAACATGTTTTTTTCTGCTGTAAAGTTGGGCATTTTACCATGGGGGTCTATGGAAATTGCTCCTTTCTGCAGTCAGTCCCGAGCGGCTCATGTATGAACTGCAGTGTGTGGCACTTCCGTATTGGCGTCCTGGCTGTTCCCAAGAGTTTGCCGCTTGGTAATAATGTGTAAAATGATTTGCCACCATTAACACTGCTCATCTTTCGTGGAGTGAATACAAACATTAGCGCAAAGATGGTTGCCGCACCCAGAACAACAGGAGAAATACGGTGTCCCACAATGGACAAAAAACAACAATTTGCTGCGCAACAGCAACACCTAGTGGCCTGTCAAGGCTGCTACCTTACACAAACATAAGTTTTGAATGAGAAAAAAGTCACAACATCAAACTGCAAAAATCTGAGTTTGTAATCACTCTAAAATAGTAATCATCAAGAAACATCCTCCGACAAATACAAAAACAATATATCCACAGTAGTTTTCTGAATATGGTAATGGTTAACTTGTATAATGTGAAATAATATAGCTTTATATAAAGCAACTATACCAAAAAATATCAATATATGCAAACATAAACCATCATATAAAGAATGTGGTCGAAAAACATTGTGAATAGACATTACATTGTGTCATTTATTCAATGTTATACAATAAAGGATAAGTGGCGCAGAAACTCAAATGATTACAGGTGAAATAAGACAGACGTGCGACAGGCAGTTTTTGCTTGGAAAGCTAAGCTGGTCAACTTTTCCCCACTTTGACCAGCTGTTTTTGATTATTTGTGTCCGGTTGGTTGGTATCTTTTAGCCATATAAACATCCGGAAGCTCAATGTGTCACAGGAATTTCCAAGTTGGTCCACTCTTTCAACCTGATTTCACCCCTTTCTTTCACCAGAGCCAAAACTCTGATCCATGCCATGTCAGTTAAGGCTCATGGTGTCCTATAAAGGGCACATATCTTTGAGGAATAAATTATTTACAGAATTGTAATTCTGTTGTGAAAAGGTGATCGCAATTTTGCTAAAATGTTTCATGTGGTTATGAGGTGGAATGTATAAATGTGTGTTTGTGTGTGCATATGCATGAACGTGTGGATACATGAAGGTACGTGGATGCAGCTATTGCAAATTGTGTTTAAATATGACCATGAGCATTTCTCCCAATATGTTTTCTGTGCACTGAAAAAGTAAAACGCCCACTGCGTTTTTGGCGGATGTAGTTCACCGTGATGTAGAGCAACCAGTGTGATGTAGCACAAAAAGTGTCTGATGTGACGCATAAAAGTTGTGATGTAGCAAGCGAGCCAGGACTCATTAGATTGTCTCCCAGCAGAGATATATTAATGAAAGCAGAACAGACTTAAAAATAGCTGCTCCCCATTCAGACAATTTATCTGGCCAACACACTTACTGACAGACAGATAGGCTGATGTGGCCTACAAGACTTAAAACACAGATACAGCCCCAAGAACAACCAATATGTTCTAGCATCTTTGCTATAAATGTTCCCTTTAGAGTATTCAAATAATCAAAATGTCTAAAAACTACACCAGATACACCCATGCTAGAGCTTGTGGTGCTCCATCCACTATAAATGAAAAGTATGATGACACTTTAAATAGGTCATTGTGACACTGGAGAGTATTTTATAGTTTTATCTCTATTATCTCCACTCTGATGGGCAAGAATCGATTGGGGCCGCTAAAAGCACCATGATTTGTGCATCACTTGCAACAACTAACTGCCCAGTCTATGAATCTAAATCACAAAAATAATTGCATTAATGGTATTACAGCATGAACATATCCATAACATTTTACATCTGAGTTCAATTTGCCCATTTTTTGCCTTATTTATTATCAAAATACCACATAGATAAACCATTTAAATGTATTTTTCATGACAAAACTTTCATTGCATTCCAAAATAAATGTGTGAGTGGACTACTCATCATAAATGGGTTTCATTTAACACCAACTCTCTGCAAGTTATAATAATTTCACTTTAAATGCATTTGGCGATTAGCACCGATCTTTGTGCTCATTTGCATACAAAGTGCTACATTTATCTCTAAATGTATTTATTTTACTTTCATGAAATATGTGCTAATATTACACAAACATTTAGGTTCTATTGATAAGATGCGCATTTAGGGGTGCATTTTAACCCTTTGCAAGGGCTTTTGGTAGCACTTTTTTTTTGGTCTAATTTGTGCAGGTTTATCGGCTACAAAAGCTGGATACCCCCTTCTGTATTTGTAGCTAGAGTTTTTAACATAAACAAACTCTTGGGGTTCTGATGTAAATAGCCAGCAGAATTGTTTGGCAAAAAAGGCTGTTTTACCTGCGTATGTTAGTTTCTACCTTATGTCCACTGAGATAAAAAAAAGAATTAAGCTGTGTCTAGCTTATTACGAAAACAGTGAACCTTGATGGGAAAGTAGTTCTCTAGTTAACCTAGAGGGCTTTAGTGCAGATATTAAGGGTCTGCATGAAGATGTTAATACAATGTTTATTCCCTTTTTACTTCAGTGCTGATGATTTTGCATAAGAGCCATATAATTCAGGAATGTGTACAAAATGAAACCCTCAAATAATGTTTTAGTTCACACACTTTCCTCTCGTACAATCCTCGTTGTAACACACGTGACTTGCATCATTCTTTGGCTTTGGTGGATGGCATTTGGATTGTTTTTGATCAATTCACAAGATTTTAAATCTAGACAGTAGTAATAAATATACCATAAACCTTTGACTCCCCTGATCATAAACACATCCTGAGGTATGTGCTGTCTGGTCTATTTAACCAATCAAATGACTCTTGCAGCAATCAACCCATGACTCACACCTCAGTCACATGAACTCGTAGCCGCAGAGAAATCATCCTTGCTGAGATAGAGAGACTGAGAGGAGAAAGATAAGGAAAGAGAATGAAGAATTGAAGTGAGTTGACTCTCACGTGTTGAGGAAGATGGGAAGATTTTGCTTGGGGATAGCTGTTTTCCACACAATGTCCAAAAATATATTTTTTTTCTCACTCTATTCATCCATCTAGATCAGGGGTGGGGAACCTTTTTCCTCTCAAGGGCCATTTCAATTTTTTCAACATCCTCCGAGGGCCGTACAAATTATTGACCTCTGCTTAAAAATACTAAAATCACAGCCCATTCATTGGCCTTTCTTTCATGGTGTGCAAAGAAAAAGCAACCTCTTAGTCCAGATATTTTACCATGACTCGCGCATGCATGCACGTGCACGGTTGTGGCATGACCACCAAAACAGAAAGATATGGACACAAGATGTGTGCAAATGTATTTCGTTTCCTATCCATGTGGACATGATTTAAGTGGGGGGGGGGACCTAACCTCCCCCAGGAAGATTTATTTTTAAATGTTGAAGTTAAAAGCATCAATCTGGTGCACTTTGAGAGCAACATTAGGAGATCTATGGATGCATCTCTCAACACCCATATGAAACAGAACTGGAAGAAGATTTCCTTTTCTTTATGGATATTTTTCAAATCACTCCCCTTTCAAACTGTATTCTTGTTTATTAATAACAACTTTTTTTTACTGTCATATAGTATTTTATACCTTTTTACTTTATTCTCTTATTTTTTTATCACTATAATGATCATATAAAGATGTGCCTTTACCTCACTGGTTGTAGAAAAAGCTTCTTATATTCGTTAGCATAGCAAGCTAACCAGATGTGAATAACTTATAATAATAATTTATTGACTGTATCGCCACTGGGCTTTCAACTAAAGACACAGCCGTGCAAAAACTGTGGCATGTGTACGGCTCCTTATGGGTACTGACATTTGTAAAGTCCCGGCCCGGAGCGACGTCCTGGTGCTCTCTAGAGATGGGCGAGTCCTGATTCATCCGGATCATTAACCCGGATCCTAGAAATGAGCTGGTCGTGACGAGTCTCCCCTCTCCATTAACCCGAGTCCTTTGAGTCCTACACCTGGTGTGACTTACAAATTAAAACTATCAATTGCGTCACTCGCTACTCTCTTTATAACAGGTAAAATAACATTACAACGTACCCCAGTCCAAATAACCCTTTTTTTTGTGATCAACATTTTGTATTAACGCAAAAGGTACTGTGTAGTGGAGGTTAATATAACATCAGTTTAATATGCTCGTGAAATGCAACAACTTTTCGGTTTCACCGGTAGGATTTCTACTGTCTTGGTGATGCTGACTCATATGACTCAAATGACTCGTATGATCCGGATCTCTTCAATGACTGACTCATAAGACTCCAAGTCCATAAAAGGATCCGGATTTGCCATCTCTAGTGCTCCTAGGCAGCTCTAAACCCCTGTCGGACGAGACATATACCACATGATGACACGTTAGGCTCGTGTTGTGTTCAAGGACCCTGACCTTGGCCAGGAAGACAGGCACTCGCTTGTTTAATTATTTTGCGGTCTAGATTTCTTAATTTTTTTCTTTTCCTCGAGGGCCGTATCAAATTGTCTCGCGAGCCGTATATGGCCCGGGGGCCGGAGGTTCCCCACCCCTGATCTAGATGGTGTTGCTGGTATATCACCTGTAGAGATGTCTGCAGTATCACCGTGCAACAGTGTGCCTCTTGTCATATCTAGAGTGAATGATTTTAACACTAATGGTGTCCTCTTCAGCTGAGTGGATGCATGCTTTCTTTCTGCATTGGGATACCGTAGAAGGAAATAGTTAGACTCCTCAAAACAAGTCTTGTGGATTTTCTTTTCTGGAAAGTGACATTAATGTTGAGAGTTTATTTTGGCGCTTTGAGCTTTTGCCATGTTGAGTGCTTGTGATGTGTCCCCTTCTCCCAACCACCCTCCTGTACCTCTGCCCTGAGTCTGTCATAAAAGTTAAGGTACATATTCTTCTCTGGATGATGTAAGATTTTTTTTTATAAAACATCATGTTGCATTTTAGCTTGACCTAATATCATATGCTGAGGGAGAAAAAGATTGATGTCTTCTTCTATCGTATCCTAACCACTATTCCTTAGCGCCTGAGAGAAATGTGAAAGGGTTAAGGAAAGATGATAGGGGAAATGAGGAAGAATCAGGAAAAGAGACTGCAAAGGTTTTTTGAGACAATAGCCAGGGCTGCACATAACTGGTGCGCAGGTGCGCATGCGCACCTCCGCCAAAAAAAAGAGTACCGGGTCATTTGAAAAAAGGGGCATTTGCGTACCAACATTGAGAGAGAGAGGGAGAGAGAGAAGAGAGAGAAGGGAGAAGAGAAAAGAGAAAAAAGAGGAGAGAGAAGAGATGAGAGAGAGAGAGAAGAGAGAAGGGAGAGGAGAGAGGTGAGAGGAGAGAGAAGAGAGGAGAGAGAAGAGAGAGAGAGAGAGAAGAGCAGTGGCGGCGCCAGGCAGTAGCGTGGCGTGGGGAAAAAATGAGGGGAAGCCAATAATAGAGAACCACAGTGACGCGTCGTAAAATCCGGAAGTAAGTTAGCATTTTTAGCACTTCCGGTTCCTTCCTCAAAAAGCAATGCATTTTTTCCATAGGGTTTTGGAAAATAGCTCGAAATAAGGTCTGTGGTTGACACAAATTTAAGAGATAAATCACGTTTTGTTCTACGACATTAAATACATCAGCAGTGACCCCACTGGGGATTTTTGAAAAGTTTATGTGTCTGAAAAAGATGTTTTTTAGCGACTGGCTGAATAGGACTACAGAAATTGTCGAGGCCGTTGTACGTCATTACGCCGAACACGTAAACACTCCCGCTAAGTTTGTTTTCCCCTGTGTTCTGCTTGAAAGCAAGTACCTGCCTATCTTTATTATCTGTATATCTATATCTGACCATTAGAATCTGTATTTTTGAAATTGTCGTTTTTAACACAGTAGTTTTACAAATTATAGAATAATTAATTACCAGTGTTTTCCAATTTTACTCGGCAGTTCGTTTCCTTAGCTAACATTAGCTAAAGCTATCGCTACTAGTTAGATACGCAATGGTTTGTTGCTTTGTTCCGGGTTGCAGCCACAGGTCTTCGCATGAAACGTGCTTCTTCTATCGTTTCCCGGCCAATGTTTTCCAAAGGAGAGTCTGGATTCATGTCATGAGGTAAGCTGACGTTACATCTTTGTCCATGTCACGGGGAAATGTAAATAATGGGTAGTGACTGTATCGGCGTTTTAGAGATGGTGCTGCTGAAAAGACCGCAACATAAGTAAAGATAATGAATACATCCTATTAAAACCTGTGTGGCTTATATGATAAGTCTAATTAGTAAAAGCAGCATAACGTTTCACCATGTAACTAAAGATTGTAGTCAGGGAAATCAGTTTGACATATTGAACTATTAACAAATCACCTCTGGCTGGCAGAGAACTCTCTGCTCCATAGCTTCTCTTGGATGTAAAATCACATGTACATTTTACATTTATATTCAATTTAATATTCCATCCCTCACATACTTTTGTATATATAATAACTTATATTTTGTTTGTCTTGTTATGCTGCTGCAACACAAACATTTCCCAAATTGGGATCAATACAGTAATATCTTATCTTAATTAATTAAGAAATATAACTATTATAATTAGTGTAGCAGCTGACACCTATTTTCAATATGGATTAATCTAACATTTATTTCTTTAGTTAAATTTTCATCTATAAAAATGTCAAAATAGTGAAAATGTTCAGGAGACTTATCAAAGTGCAAGGTTATATCTTTAGATGTTTTGTTTTAGCCTATGTACTGTATGTCTTAATGCTCTTACAGTATATGTGAAGGTGTGACTTCCATGAAACTAATATTTTATATCTTCCCAACAGACGAGCTGACAGGAAACCTAACACTCTAACAACCACAACATTGCAAAGGCGAGTAAATGTAAATTAAAAACAATCCCCATTTTTTAAAATGTCTTCTTCCTTGCAGTGAGGTGAAGCTGACCTTGCACTTGGTGCCAGTAAGGATGTTCCTCACGCAGGCTGAATGTTTCTCCTTCCTTACTGACACAGAAGCCCTTGATTTGCAATGCTTCACTAATTGTCATTTCCCTGGCTCCGTAGGGACACTTTACCTCCAGCACAGCGGAAGACCCTACCAGACCATCTAGAGATGCCCCCAACAATCCTGATAGGGAGAGCCACAAATCTGACTCATGGACCTGCATCTGGGTTGCAGCGGTGAATGCCCTGACGCCCTCACATTCATTCATAGTCCCCCACTGTACAGACAAAACACCATCAAGGGCCTGTTGTTGCCCTAGCACCCTGGCAATAAAGGAAGCAGTCACACGCTTTGACCTCAGGACAGCTCCAAAGTTGCTGGCAGTCAACCTTCCTTTCCTGAACAAATGCCAGTTTGGGTTGGTTCGCTGACCAGTGGTAGCCACCTGAATTGCCCTCTGTTGCTCTTCAGACAATGCCATGCTTGCCACAATTGCCTCAGGTCCCTGATGCCCAACAGATTTGATAATTTCAGGAACAGTAAGTGTTTCCAAGCTGTAGTGTTCCTCTTCTGGCTCGGGGGAGAGAAGCCAAGAAATTCCTGAGAACCTGCCCCCGAGTCTGTCCCTCAGCCAGTCACGATCTTCGGAGGTGGGCTCTCTTGTCAACGGGTTAAATTAGTTATTGGTTTCAACAGTCACATTAAAACAGTTACTAAATCAGCTTACTATCACCTAAAGAAAATATCTAGGATTAAAAGACTAATGTCACAGCAGGATTTGGAAAAACGTGTCCATGCTTTTATCTTCAGTAGACTGGACTACTGCAATGGTGTCTTCACAGGTCTCACTAAAAAATCTATTAGAAAGTTGCAGCTGATTCAGAACACCGCTGCTCGAGTCCTTACCAACACTAAGAAAGTGGATCACATCACTCCTGTTCTGAAGTCTTTACACTGGCTTCCTGTGTGTCAAAGAATAGATTTCAAAATACTGCTGCTGTTTATAAAGCACTGAATGGTTTAGGACCAAAATGCATTTCTGACCTCCTGCTAAATGATGAACCATCCAGATCTCTCAGGTCTTCAGGGACTCGTCAGCTTTCTGTCCCCAGAGTCAGAACTAAACATGGTAAAGCAGTGTACAGTTATTATGCTCCAAATATCTGGAACAAACTCCCAGAAACCTGCAGGTCCGCTAAAACTCTTACTACTTTTAAATCCAGGCTGAAGACTTTTCTTCTTGTCGCTGCTTTTAATTGAAAAATTCATATCTTAGACTGCACTGTAACTTTTATCCATGTATTTTTTCTTTTAATGTTTATTTTATTAGCTTTTCTTTTTAATGACTGATTTTAAATGCCATTTTCTTAATGTCTTTCATTTTTTGTAAAGCACTTTGAATTGCCTTGTGTTGAAAAGTGCTATATAAATAAACTTGCCTTGCCTTGCCTAATAAAGATTTCATGTGACACATACAATTGATTTGTTGATGGGAATTAATGTGAATAAATTAACTCTAGGTTAACGGTACACTTGCTATCACTACTCACCGACACTATAAACCTTGTCCCTCATGCTAGCCCTGACAACACCGGTAAGCACACCTTCATCTAGGCTGCACTGTTACGTGTCCTGACTTGTAGTGGTTCTCTCCTCTATCTACACTCTTCTTGTCATCTTTGTAAAACGATATCAGACTGGTAATTGACACAGCCATGACTTCTAGTTAAATTCAGTGTGGCTAAAATGAAAAGCTTTGTTAAAATATGCAAGCACGCGAAAGTCAAATTCAGCTTTATTGTCAAAAATTCTACATGTGGTATACATCCAGAAATATCGAAATATCGTTTCCCACAGTGTGACATGTATACATAAAACAAAACAAAAAGGGCCTAGATAAACGTGGTATACATTAACAAAAACGGACCTAGATAACATGGGTATACAGTTTAAAATGTTAATATATTTAAAGTGTTCAAAGTGCAGTTTCAGTCAGTTGAAACTATCTTAAGTTGGCGTGACGTTGAAGTCGTGCGACCCTGCTGCTGTACTGGCTTGTAGTTCGTTTATAGCAGGGGTGGGGAACCTACGGCCTCCGGGCCGTATACGGCCCGCCAGACCATTTGGTACGGCCCTCGAGGTAATTTATAAACACACGCAAAAAAGAAAAAAATGTAAGAAATCTAGACCGCAAAAAAAATTAAACAAGCAAGTGCCTGTTTTTCCTGGCCAAGGTCAGGGTCCTTGAACACAACACGAGCCTAACGTGTCATCACGTGGTATATGTCTCGTCTGACAGGGGTGACGTTCTGACGGAGAGCACCAGAACACGGCTCCAACACTTCACAAATTGCAGTCGGCTTACCAATAAGGAGCCGTACACATGCCGCAGTTTTTGCGTGGCTCGGTGGCTGTGTCTTTAGTTGAAAGCCCAGAAGCGATCTGTTCATCTGTCACACTGATCATACAGTCAATAACTTTCTTGTTATTAGCATCTGGTTAGCTAGCTATGCTAACGAATATAAGAATCTTTTTCTCCAACCAGTGAGGTAAAGGCATATCTTTATATGGTCATTATAGTTATAAAAAAATAAGAGAATAAAGTAAACAGGTATAAAATACTACATGACAGTAAAAAAAGTTGTTATTAATAAACAAGAATACAGTTTGAAAGGGGAGTGATTTGTAAAATATCCATAAAGAAAAAATAAATCTGCTTACAGTTCTGTTTCATATGGGTGTTGAGAGATGTATCCATAGATCTCTTCATGTTGCTCTCAAAGTGCACCAGATTGATGCTTTTAACTTCAACATTAAAAAAACTAAATCTTCCCGGGGGAGGATGGACCCCCCCTAGAGGAGGTTCGGTATCCCCCCCCCCCCCCCACTTAAATCATGTTCACATGGATAGGATACTAAATAAACTTGCACACATCTTGTGTCCATATCTTTCTGTTTTGGTGGTCATGCCACAACCGTGCACGTGCATGCATGCACGAGTCATGGTGAGATATCTGGATTCAGAGGTTGCTGTTTCTTTGCACAGCATGAAAGAAAGGCGAAATGAATGGGCTGTGATTTTAGTATTTTTAAGCAGAGGTCAATAATTTGTACGGCCCTCGGCCCACTTGCTTCAGTTGCTTGCTACTTTCTAACGGCGGTGAGAGTGGTGCAGTGACGCTATCTATCTTCTATCGATTAGATTTAAGATTCGAAAATTATAAAAGTTGGGTAACTCACACTTGTTGCTCTCGATGTAATTTAGCTGATAAAAGGAGACTAATAACAGCTAATAAAAGCCTCACACGTGGCGTTTCACTGTCATGGGGTGCGATATAGCGTGTATGTAATTAGTGTGAATGCTGTTTGAAACCTTCAACTTTTTCAAAATATCTTATACTTTTTGAAATATTCAGCTTTTTAAACTCTTTTTTTAACATTGAAGTCAATGGGAAGAGCCTTCAAATCAGCCAATACTTTAGCTCTCCATAACTTCAGCTTATATTCAGCCACAAAAACCAGTCAAATATTAAACTATTCAGCCTTTTCATCAATAGATGAGAGACTTTCAACTTTTTCAAAATATTTCATACTTTTTGAAATATTCAGCTTTTTAAACTATTTTTTTTAGCATTGAAGTCAATGGGAGATGCCTTCAAATCCTGTTTTCCTACACCTTGCGCCAAATGCTACTCCTTCCACATACTTTCAGCTAGACACTTCATTCCAACTTTCAAATGATCACAAGACCGTCAGCTATTCCATTCCTATTCATATTTTTGATATCTTTTAAACCTTTTGAGATATTGAATTTAGTTTGGAGCTTATTAGAGAGGCCTTTTTCAGATTTTAAAATTAGAGTGGATGGAGTAGCTTGTTAAGTCTAAATTGCTTTGATCTCAAAACAGAGTGGAGCAGTGCTTAAAATTCTACCCCAAAAATGTTTTAAACTTGCCATAATTCCCAAACCCTACACTCCTCAGAAATTTTTTTTCATGAAAAACTTAGGAATACCTCTCTTAGGTTGTAAAATAAAAAAAGATTTAGAAAAGAAATTAAGCAAAATGCCTCTTGAGGGCATGAAGAGACAAAAAGTCCAGCTAGCTCCCAATTGATTCCCATGTTAAGAACATCCGGATCTTTCTTCAGAACAGAGTGAAGTGCACTTTAGACAAACTGCTCTCCTCTTCACATTTACCACACAAAACCCCCCCAAAAAAACATATTTCAGTTAATTGGGGTTCCCTGATGCTCAAGGCTTGGTAATTTTTTGATATGAGCCATATTTTTTGAACAGGTGGCAAAATTGTCAGATATACTCCTCAATGCATTCTTATGGGACTCAGTGCTGCAGTTGGTTGTTATGGTGTTGCTGGGCAGATTGGAGCCACACACACACACACACACGTGAGTCACACCATCCAATCGGAGCAGACACCATGGAAACCTTTGATCTCTGGGTTTACACACACAGGTGTTTGTAAACATTCAATCACTACTACTTACATTTGATATCTTTATTTAACTCCTTCAGCCTAATTTCAGCTGCAGGAACCATTCAAATATCAAACTATTCAGCCTTTTCAGCACATGATGGGAAACTTTTAACTTTTTCAAAATATGAACACACACACACTCTCTCTCTCTCTCACACACACACACACACACACACACACACACACACACACACACACACACACACACACACACACACACACACACACACACACACACACACACACACACACACACACACACACACACACACACTCTCCCCCGCACGCACACACACACACACACACACACACACACACACACACACACACACACACACACACACACACACACACACACACACACACACACACACACACACACACACACACACACACACACACACACACTCTCTCTCTCTCTCTCTCTCTCTCTCACACACATACACAAACACACACACACAGGCAGGCAGACAGACAGACAGACAGATAAACACACACACACACACACACACACACACACACACACACACACACACACACACACACACACACACACACACACACACACACACACACACACACACACACACACACACACACACACACACACACACACACACACACACACACACACACACACACACACACACACACACACACACACACACACACACACTCTCTCTCTCTCACATACACAAACACACACACACAGGCAGGCAGACAGACAGACAGACAGATAAACACACACACACACACACACACACACACACACACACACACACACACACACACACACACACACACACACACACACACACACACACACACACACACACACACACACACACACACACACAGGCCAAAGGCCTTTGCCCACCTAACCATTGTTTTTATGGATGAACCTCCCATTGATTGATGTCAGGCATCTCATTTAGTTTTTCTACACCTCACACTCTCCAAAACCAAACACCCCTTCAAAATAAAAGCCCTATAGATGTAATGCTACTTGAACTTATACTACTACGTACATCTGATATTTAACTCCGAATCAGCCTACTTTCAGCTGTACAAACTATTCAACTCTTAACTTATTCAGCTATGTCAGGACAATGAGGCTATACATGTTGTTTATACCTTTTTTAAACCTTTTCTTTTAAATATTAAGCTTTTTCTACATTTTTGTAGCTACAAGCAGCTACCATTCAGCTAATAACATATTCAGCTTTTTCTGCATTTTCAGCTAAATTCAGCCATAAATGTTCACAGTTTAAAGCCTTCGCACGCATTTTCTGCAGGAAATGCATTTTCTAGTTACATTACAAATACTGACTTGAGCCCCACCACTGTATGGGTTAGCCCTACCATAGATTACCCAACAAAAATACTCTGGCGCCGCCACTGGAGAAGAGAGAGAAGGGAGAAGAGAAAAGAGAGAAAAGAGGAGAGAAAAGAGAGGAGAGAGAGAGAGAGAAGAGAGAAGGGAGAGGAGAGAGGAGAGAGAAGAGAGAAGAGAGAGAGAGAGAGAGAAAGATATTTGCGAGTTGCATATGACCTCAGGGCCGGCCCGTAGCACTGGCGTTATAGATGTTAGCCTAGTGTGCCAGATCTGGGGAGGCGCTGCACTGGTAGCTCTGGGAGGGAAAAAAAACATTTCTGACCGTTGGGACTCATCCTAATTTTCGGCCTTGATGTAACAACATTCATAATTAAGTAAATGTAACACCCTTTTCACCCCGGTTACACGTTTCATTTGCCCTGTACGATGGGCACTGTAAGTGAGGAAAATGGGGTATGTTGGCTTATCTGGCGCCCGCAGCTCACAGCCAAAATGCGAGTGAGCGTGGGAGAGAGAGAAGGGCGCACCGCCCGGTACCGGCGCCGTTGTTATTAGAATCTGGTGCTAGCTGCGCTAACGGATACAAGAAGAAGATGTTTCTACAATAATGTGGAGGGAGAATGTCAGACTGAGAGGCTGGTAACTACAGCTCAGTGAGGTAAAGGACTCCGAGTGTTTAGATGGTTAACTTTAGTCTAAGTTCAAACGATTTGGTCACAATTTATGTAAACACATATTTCCAAGGCACTCCTTTATAATTATTGGGATAAACAGGTTTTAAATCATTCCAATGTACACTATAGGACAGTAACCAAACATATCCTTTAAAACTGGAGATTAAAAAAAATGCAAAAAAATAAATAAATGTTAAGGTAAAATAAGATATGAACAACACAAATCAAATAAGTTACATGCTATGGTAGGTTATTGGTTATTTTCACATACACCTATTTGATTACATCCACTTGTCTGAGATGACAACAGAGACTTTCGACCCAAAACCAGCTGTTGACTTGTGGATGCAAGCAGCTAATCGCAGACTCAACCAGAGAGAAAGTAGTAGGCCTACATCATCAGCTACCATGTCTGACAGAGAGGAAGACAGTGAGGAGAACAGTCAGGAGGGTAGTGATGACAGCTTGTAGGATTACTGGTCGTGCTAATGTTGTCTTGTGTTCACCTCTAGTGTGTGTTCTGTGTTCACCTCTGCATGTGTGTTCTCATTCGTAACACTCCGTTCGATGTCTCACTATGGCAGTGGTTCTCAAACTTTTTCTGTCAGGCCCCCCCTTTGGAGAAAAAAAAAAGTCGGGCCCCCCCAACACAAATAGTCAGGCTCAGTGGCGGCGCCAGAGATTTATTTTGGGGATGCTGTGGGGTAGCTTGACGTTTCATAGAGGGTGCTCAAACATTTAGGGTTTCCCATTAATGTACCGGTCGCTACAGTGGAATTTTCTACTGCAACAATCCCCACGCAAATACACAGTGTACCCACGACTGTTACAATGAAGGCTCGATAATCAGCTCAAGGCATATAGCTGTAAGCAGGGTTAAAGTGCTATTTTTATAGGTTGTGTGTGGACCTCACTTAGGGGGGTCCGGGGGGATGCTCCCCCGGGAAGATTTTTTTTAAATATTGAAGTTAAAAGCATCAATCTGGTGCACTTTCAGAGCAAAATGAAGAGATCTATGGATACATCTCTCAACACCTATATGAAACAGAACTGTAAATAGATTTACTTTTTCTCTATGGATATTTTACAAACCACCCTTTTAAACTTTATTCCTTTTTTACTGTCATATAGTATTTCATACCTGTTTTTCATTTATTCTCTTATTTTTTTATAACTATAATGATCATATAAACGTGTGCCTCGGAAATAATTGTTTACATAAATGGTGACCAAAACGTTTGAGACCCACTGATATAAAACTGAGAGAGTCCTTTAACTCACTGAGTCTCTCAGGAGAGAATTCTTCTCCACTTTGTTGTTGAAAAAACTCCCTATATCCGTTAGTGTAGCTCGCTAGCACCAGAAGCTAACAAAAACGATCTCCGGTACCGGTGCGCTCTCTCTCTCTCTCTCGCGCACACAAAATGGCTCGTTCGACACACACACACACACACACACACACACACACACACACACACACACACACACACACACACACACACACACACACACACACACAGAGCCGAGCTTTAATGAAACACAGAGACACAGACGTAATAGTACTGTACTGCATCATATTATTTTCGAATCAATAATTTTTCAATTTATGAATTGTTTTTTTTCTTTTTCTTTTTAATAACCATTTTTCCTCCTGGTCTCTCGCGCCCCCCCTGGCATGCCTCTGCGCCCCCCAGGGGGGGCGCGCCCCCCACTTTGAGAACCACTGCACTATGGGATGCGCCTCATCGCGGAGCAAACAGAAGCATCAATCTCATTACGCCAATCCTGATTGGCTGGTGATATTGACGTCAGCGTCAGGGAATCTACCCCCTATAAGTAGCTTGCGCTACGCCGCATGCATCATTCAAACACCTCTTCTCGCTTCAGAGCACATCTCTATTGGTAGCCGGGCTAGCTCACGCAGTCCACAGACGGAACCAAGCTATCCAAGCTAACTTTGGTCGACGGGCGCTCGCCGGCTACTTCTATATATACTTCTGCAAGAAGACTAACACACCAGTTAGTGTTGCAATCTACCTCGCCGTTTCTTTCTTTTGAATTAAAGGTAAGGTTTTGATTTTTCAAGCTGGTAACACACCTGTTACTCGCTTGCCTTTCCTCACTACCGACACCAAGGTAGCGGGGACGTTTTTTTCTTTTTCTCTCTCACACCAGAGGAGGGGAAGATAAAAAGGGTATTAACACACCAGTTAATATTCTTTGAGAATAAAATTCTACACCGTTGTTTTTTCTCCGGATTAACGACAGGTGGGGAAGGATTTTTTCTCAGCAACATACCTGTTACGAGCGGGTCCTCTCCACGCCGTCACCACGGCGACCGAGATGGACGCTTCTCTCCCTCACACCAGAGGAGTCAGGGACTCGGAGGATCTGCTCTGCGGCTGCGGGTTGAAGATATCAGGCACAGACTCACACCAGGTCTGCTCGTCCTGCCTCGGGCTGGAACACGCCCAGGAGGCTATCGACAACCCCGGCTCGTGCGGGCATTGTGCCCGCTTCACCATCAAGAGCCTCCGCCGACGGCTAGCACGCCAAGCTAGCTTGTCGGGACAGGACCCCCTCATGTCCGCTGTTTCGCCGGCCGGCAATCAAGACATGGGGGCGTCCGCCGCGGAGATTGAGCCCCGCGCTGTGTCAGGCTGGGGCTCAATAACAGCGGCAGCTGCTGAACCGGAGCCCCGCGCCGTGTCAGGCTGGGGCCCGGTGGCGGCAACAGCCGCGAGAGTGGAGCCCCGCGTTGTGTCAAGCTGGGGCTCCCAACTGGACCTCACCATGGTCTCGCCCGCGGATGATGTGATGGAGTTGGACTACATGGAGGACGAAGAGGATGCCTCTGAGTTCCTCCTGTCCGACTCGGATGAGCAAGACGATGATGTCTTCGTGTCGTCAGCTCAGGCTGCAAAGCCGGGAGCGATGGCTGCTCTCCCGGGCGATACTGCACCAGCTTCACCCTGTCTGATCATGGACCTGCAGGCCGTGTGTCAACGTGCCGCGACCAGGCTGGACATCCCATGGCCTGAAATGGCCAAGGAGACCTCCAGGTCTCGCTACGAGGGGAAGACTTTGCCCCAAGCAGCGAGGACAAAGAGGCAGCTCCTTCCAGTCTTCCCGGAGATGCTGGACGAGGTGTCGGTCTTGTGGAGAGACCGCCCCTTCAGTAATAAGGCCCCAATCCAGGGTGCCTCCTCCCTGGACTTTGACGGTATGGAGAGGCTCGGCCTGCTCCGCATGCCGCCCATGGAACCGCTGGTGGCAGCCCACCTCCAACCGAGGCTGGCTCTGACACCAAGCAGGAACCCCACGCTACCGATGAAGGCAGACCGGTTCCAGTCAGCGATGACGGAACGGGTCTATGAAGCCGCAGCGTTGTCCGCCAGGGCACTCAATGTCTCCTCACTGCTGACCGCCTACCAGGCGGAGCTCTGCGAGGACCTATCAAGCAAACCTGGGCCGGCCGTATGGGATGAGATCGCAGCGATCACGGACATTTGCCTCCGTGTGCAGCGCTGTGCAGTCCAGGCCACGGGCAAAGTCATGGGCATAATGGTGGTACAGGAGAGAGCCAGGTAGCTCAACCTGACCAACTTCCCAGACCGGGAAAAGGAGGATGTTCTTGACATGCCTATCGTTCCCGAGGCTATTTTCGGCTCCACTTTAGTCTCGATGCAGCGGAGATGTGAGTCGAAAAAGAAGGAAGACGAGGCCCTCCACCTCTGTCTCCCCCGAAGGGTCCAGCCGCTACCTGCGACGGTCTCGTGGCAGTCCTTCGCCCAAGTTGCCTCACGTCCTGCCCGGTTCAAGGTACCGAGGCAGCAGAGGCCACAGCCTGCCCCGAGTCCCCAGCCCAGGCAGGAGACGAGGACGAGCTGGCCGAGGAAATCTCCGGTTTCGGCAGCTGCTGTTCAGGCACAGCCGACTCAGATTTTCTGTCACCAGTCGAGGAAGAAGAAGTGGGCGGCCTGACAGCCTCCTCTCCTCTCCTCGGTGACAGAGCTGGAAGTTCCCTGTTCCCCAGCTCCACATGTGTTTTCGGGGTGCCACCAGGCCTCCATCTTCCCGCCGCCTCGAGTGATGCCGCAACGCCATCCTCAAGTTCGCGCCAGAATGGAAACAGATTTAATACCAGACACAGCGAGTTCTGCTATCTGTCACAAAAACACATGTCACAATTGTTGTTGTTTTCAAATACACCATTTTTCACTGTCGCATCCAGGCTTCAAGCTGAGGGCGCAGTCCAAAAAAAATGAAAAGAAAGACAATAAAAACAATAAACAGTCTGTCGCCTGTCCCTCTTTTGAGAGCAGCTACGGCCTCTCTCAAAAGGCGGATAATAGATGGGTCTGTGAAGGCACCACCGCCATGCGCATGCGCAGTGACGACTGGGGTTATAGAGCCGCTACCGTCACGCGCATGCGCAGTGCAGGCTGGGGTTGTGAAGGCACCACCGTCACGCGCATGTGCAGTCTCGGTGGGGATTGTCGAAATGGGGTACCATCGTGTTCAGACACTAGAGGGCCCCATAACACAACAAATAGAGACTCAGAGGGTAAGAGACGTGACATCTCCGCTGGCTCTAAGGAGCAAACAGTGGGAGATGCTCACAACATCTGCTTGGGTTTTCAAGACAGTAACACGGGGTTACAGACTCCAATTCGCTGTCACCCCCCCTCGCTTCTCGGGCGTTCTGTATTCACAAGCCCGAGGAGAGTCAGCCCATATTCTGGAGAGAGAGATTCTCTCACTTCTAGAAAAGAAGGCTATATCTATAATACCCGCCGAGCAGAGTCAGAGCGGCTTTTATTCCAAGTATTTCCTCGTTCCCAAACAGGGAGGGAACGGAATTCGGCCAATACTAGATTTGAGGGCTCTGAACAAATATCTAAAAAGATACAAATTCAGAATGCTCACTCACACATCTCTGCTGCGTCTCGTGCGACAAAACGACTGGTTTACATCAGTCGACCTGAAAGATGCGTATTTCCACATCCCAGTATATTACCCACACAGGAAATATCTGAGGTTCGCATTTCAGGCGATCTGTTACGAATACAGAGTACTTCCCTTCGGTCTGTCTCTCAGTCCAAGAGTGTTTGTACGATGTACGGAAGCCGCGATAGCCCCGTTAAGACAACAGGGTATTCGCCTGGCAACCTACCTAGACGACTGGCTGCTTCTCGCACAGTCGGAACAGGAGGCTATTACGCAGACAAATGTCCTCGTAAAGCACCTGCTCAACCCGGGTTTCATAATAAACACAGAAAAGAGCATGTTGTGCCCGGCACAGACTGTACTCTTCCTGGGTTTACACCTGAACTCGGTGCCCTTTACAGCCCGCCTGTCAGCGGAAAGAGTGAAAGCTTTCAGAGCTTGCCTCGCTCATTTCCAGCTGCGCAAACATGTTCTTTTCAGATCATGCCTGCGGTTACTGGAGCTCATGGCGTCAGCCATCCTGGTCGTACGACTGGGACGGTTACACATGAGGGAGTTTCAGCGCTGGGTAGCCGCTCTAAAACTAAACCCCGCGCGTCATGGCGCACGGAGAGTGATGGTTACTGTGAAATGCGTAATGGCACTGCACCACTGGCTGCACCCGACTTTTCTGATACGGGGCGTGCCTATGGGTGCTGTCCTTTCACGGAAGGTGGTCACCACAGACGCATGTCTGACAGGCTGGGGAGGTATTTACGAAGGTCGTCCGGTGAGGGGTCTCTGGAGCAGAGACCTCCAGCGGTCGCACATAAATTACCTGGAGCTTTTAGTGGTGTTCCTCACCCTAAAACGCTTTCTGCCTTCTCTCAGAGGACACCATGTCCTCGTGAGGACGGACAATACGACCACAATATCATATATAAACCGACAAGGGGGTTTGCGCTCTCTCCAGTTACACATGCTGGCACGCAAACTGATCTTGTGGAGCTGCGGCCGTCTCCTCTCTCTGAGAGCGACGCACGTACCGGGTGGGATGAACCTCGGGGCAGACCTGCTGTCCAGAGGCGTACCACTATATGCAGACTGGACTCTACATCCAATGGTTGTGAGCCAGCCGTGGGTGCGTTATGGCCGAGCCGCGGTAGATCTGTTCGCATCAAAAGAAAATGCTCACTGTCAGCTTTTCTTTTCAATGCGCGATCAAAACGCACCATTAGGCGTGGACGCGCTCGCGCACATTTGGCCTCCGGTCCTTCTGTACGCGTTTCCACCCCTGGCGCTGATACCCCCAACTCTGGCCAGAGTGAGGGAACGGCAACACACACTGATCCTGATAGCTCCGCACTGGCCTGCAATGTACTGGCTAGCGGAGATATATCAGCTGCTGTGCGGTCAGCCGTGGCAGCTCCCCCTACGCAGAGACATACTGTCTCAGGCGGGGGGGACGATCTTTCACCCACACCCGGAGCGCATGGCCCTATGGGCCTGGCCCGTGAGTGGTATAATCTGAATGCAGTGGGTCTCCCGCAGAAGGTGATAAACACTATTCAGAGTGCGAGAGCTTCCTCCACTAGGTCTCTTTATGACTGTAAGTGGAGGGTGTTTGAGGACTGGTGCCTTCAAAAAGGGCACACCTCTTTTCAATGCCCTGTGGGAGTGATTTTATCATTTCTACAGGACCTAATTGATAAACACAGAGCTTTCTCCACGATCGAAGTCTACCTGGCTGCTATTGCTGCATGCCATGTGGGTTTTGAGGGTAAGACGGCCGGCCAGCATCCTCTGGTCTGCCATTTTATGAAGGGAGCTCGCAGGCTTCTTCCTGTTTCCAGGTCACTGGTGCCCTTATGGGACTTGACAGTGGTTTTAGATGGGCTCACTCGAGCCCCATTTGAACCCCTGGAAGAAGCTGACATGAAGCACCTGTCACTCAAGACAGTGCTGTTACTGGCCCTGGCATCCGCCAAGCGAGTCAGTGACATTCATGCGCTACCTGTACATCCTTCATGCACTCAGTTCGCCCGAGGGTTAACGAGAGTGTTGCTGAAGCCCAACCCTACCTTTATACCTAAGGTGGTTGGTTCATGTACCCCCATTGACATTGAGGCATTTCCTCCGCCGCTGTGTCCCTCCGGGGAACAGCAGCCGAATTTGCTATGTCCAGTCCGTGCTTTAAGCACTTATATGGACAGATCAAAAGAGTTTCGTCATAATGACCAACTCTTTGTGTCCTGGGCTAACCTTCAGAAGGGCAAGCCTGTTACTAAGCAACGGCTCTCTCACTGGATTGTGGAGGCAATTGCTTTGGCTTACACGAGTCAGGGTCTGCAGGCACCTTCGGGTTTGCGTGCTCATTCGACTCGTGGTCTGGCTACATCCTGGGCTTTGTTCAAGGGTGTTTCCATCCAGGACATTTGTGCAGCAGCGAGCTGGTCCTCGCCGCTCACTTTTGTCTGCTTTTACAGATTAGACGTCTCTGCTCCCAGTGTGGCCCATGCAGTAATGGGCCCCGTGCTGAGTTAGAGCTCTAACTGTTAAATTCTGGTTGAGTTTGGTGATTTTCGAGATAAGCTCGTCTGGCAATACGGGAGCTACAATATCCCATAGTGAGACATCGAACGGAGTGTTACGAATGAGAACTATAGGTTACTTACGTAACCCCAGTTCTCAGAGTAACATGAAGTGAGATGTCTCACCAGACGGCCCTCCTTACTATGGTGAAGCGAGAAGAGGTGCTTATTTTTTAATGATGCATGCGGCGTAGCGCAAGCTACTTATAGGGGGTAGATTCCCTGACGCTGACGTCAAGATCACCAGCCAATCAGGATTGGCGTAATGAGATTGATGCTTCTGTTTGCTCCGCGATGAGGCGCATCCCATAGTGAGACATCTCACTTCATGTTACTCTGAGAACTGGGGTTACTTAAGTAACCTATAGTTCTGTGTTCACCTCTGCATGTGTGTTCAGTGTCGTGTGTCTGGCAAATAAAGTCAAGACCCCCTCAAAAGTTACGGTTTATTTCATTTTAAGGATGAGCACCAAGCAACATCTCCAGGTGCTCCTTTGAGAACCAGGGCAAAAAAGTTATGTGCACCCCTGACTATAGCTACAATTTTCCGTACAGTGGACTACGATAAAGCGCACCTAGCTACTTTATCGCGTGTGCTCTAAATGTGTTGTTTTATGCTGGTTTTAAGAACGTGGACAACAGTGACAAATATATTCATTACCATGGTTGGAATTTAAATAAAAGTGAATCTTATGATAGCTCGCACTCATCCACACCCCCCTGTCAACACGTATTAATCCACATGAATTCCGATACGTATGAGTGTATACAAATCATTTAAATTAACAATTTAATGCACTATATTTGCATAACTTGGGCCTTCACATCTATCACTGTGCATATCACCATTCAAACATTTTTAAAAAGCTTAAGAAACCCCATACAACTCAGTGAACACTACTGTTGACTTTATTTGATAATTTTAGAGTAATAAACGTTCATTGGCAATTTACAGCATACATTTTAGAATGTAACGTTCACGATCGGTTGGTTCTGTGAACGGCCGAATGTTGTGTCGCGGTTGCCACCGCAAGGTATTGTGGGACAGCTTTTTCTCCTTTACTTTCGGCCAGTGTATCATAAGCTAAAGAAGTTAATAAAGGAGGTGTTGAATCTCCTTTACTATAATCTAGAGCAGGGGTCGGCAACCTTTTTCATATGAAGTGCCATTTTAAAAAGAAATTGTTATCAGCGTGCCAACGATCGAGAATTATCAACGGGCGGGTGTTGAGGAGCTTGACGCTCGTCAACTATCAGCCTCGCTGCAGGGAAACAGTGTGTGGACATGTCAGCGCAACTTACATGATGCCGAATTTAACAAACACATTTAAACAATTGGTTTAAACCGCATAATAATAAGGACGGTCGTCCGTTCTGTGATTTTCCAGAGCACACATGTTATGATATTAGGGTCATGCAGAGTGAGATGAGGTCGCTGTCCCTTTAAGAGAGAGAGAGAGGGGTGTGGCTTGTGCATGTGTGTTTGTGGATGGTAGAGCGACAGTGAGGGAACGTGTATGTTTCTGGAAATGAAACGGGGAAGCAGAAAAATAGAGGTCTGTGATGTATTTTGTGAAACAGAAGAACAGCTAAATAAATGCAACGGCCTCCCAAGAAGAGCTCGCCTCTCTCCAGTAATTTAAGCTAAAGTGGGTTATTGAACCTGAAGCTTGTTGCTTCTGCCCTCCTCGACTACGGTCTGGGAGCCGACAGGAAAGTTCAACACACAGGTGGCCAGTCCGCCCCTTTGTAGCATATTATTTCGATGAGAAATGAGCAGATCGCCACTGGGCTTTCAACTAAATACACAGCCACGCAAAAACTGCGGCATTTGTACAGCTCCTTATGGGTACTGCAATTAGTGAAGTGCTTTCCTCCATGGTGAAACGATCAGCACTGCACTACGGAGGAAAGCGGCAGAAAGTCACCTGGAGTTAAAGAGAGCGGGGCTGCGTTACGTGCATGGCTTCCTTCTGCAGGTAACGGGGAGACGCGCTCTGGCGGCGGTCTCGTTCAGGATCCGAAAATACAATTTAAATATTTGTGCACACTTATTCCACTTATTCCTAGTGTGCCACTGGTTATGGTGCCGCGTGCCAATGCTGGCACGCGTGCCAGGGGTTGCCGACCCCTGATCTAGAGACTGTTAACAGCTCCTATCACTGACGTACTTCCGTATCATTCCTCTCCGTTAGGAACCTTCATAAGCAAAATTGACAATTTGACTAAAACCAAAGTCTAAAATGCCTCTAGGGATGAGATACTACTTTGTAGGATTGCCCTAAATCAATAAAGAGACCAGCTGCTAGCATTGCCCCTGCTTCTATCTATCCGTTCTCCAGACAAGATTTGCCTCCACAACCTTTTGTATCTGTCATTTCTCCAAGCAGCCTCCATCCCAGTATCATCATCGGCTGAAAAACCTTTAATCCATCTTATAAAGTCAAAACGAAGCAACACTGTGCTGGTAAATGGCAAGGTAATACTGCGCATCCTAACCGCCATGGATGAATAAATGGTTAAATTAAATTAAATGGATGTACTGCAATATTCAGTTGAAATTGCTCTGTCACCGCCAGCCCATTCATTACAGAAGAGAGAGAATCTGGCAGAAGGTGCTTGTCAGAGCAGAATAGAGGAGAAAGAGGATCCTGGGAGGCACATAAAGAGTTGCATTCATTTGAAAAATGACTTTCCTGTAGAGGTGCTACAGCCGATGAAGGAGTGATAACTAAAGCTGAAGATGAGTAAGAAGCTCCTTTTAAAACCTCTTGGCACCACAAACGGTGGACAAAGCAGAACGGTGCGGGCCGAAGACAGTCAGAGTTAATTACTTTATTGGTAGATAAGCATTTGTTAACCTTTCTCCAAATGAAGGGTTTTGCTGAGTACACCGTGCTATTTTTAAACACCTGGGAGCTGTGCCAATTATAGTCGCAGACATGCAGAGGAAAAGCCAAAACTTCTTCAAACTTCTTCATACAGTACATATTTGAGCAAGGCATCTAAACAGATGCCTTGCTCAAAGACTGTATGAAAAAGTTTTCAATATTTCAGATAAAATGCACAACGGTGGCAGAACATCTACCGTATGTCCGGTGCGGGAAAGTAATCCAAGATTAAGTACTTTGTAATTATCCCAAATGTCTGTATGATAGTTCGGATAAGTTTATTATGGTGTGTCCATGCCAATTGCAAAGTGACATTTGAACATGATCAATCAGAATGCACTGCAGTCCTGAAATGGGAGTGGGAGAGTAATCTCCCATGCTGGTCTAGCAGCTGCAATTTGGCACTCATCAAAGAGACATACCACTAAGAATCGACATAGGACACTTAAATAAACCAAATGGTACCAAATAATCTATATGTATCTGTTTGAGGCGAGTGTTTTTCTTCACAGTCAGTGTGTCTGTGTTTTTGTGGGCATTACTGCATGATGGATTGCCTTCCCTTCATCCCTTGTTCCTCCTTACGGCCTCAGAACATTTGACTGGTAAATTGGGTAGAGTTGAATTTCTCCGTTTTCTCCACTCCTGGGCATGCAGCTGCCAATACTCTACTTAAACGTATGTATTGATTTGACATTAGTGTCACAGAAATGGTTCATCAATGGCCTTTTAACCTTCTGCACCTAGTTTGACCTTCATGTGCTTTGAACACACGCATGGCACTGATTTTATTTTTCCGCCTGTGATGACAAGATTATGGCTCTTATGTTATATACAACATATATTTGCTCGGATAAACCATGAAATAAATGCAGTGAAATGAAAATGTCAAGCTGGATTACAGCTAATAGGATCAACATATAATCTGATTAGCAAATGTAATCTACAAATGATTGAATACGGTTCATGCTGATGTGTAGAAGCTTTACTGTGCCCCACGTTCACCTACATCTACATCTACAAATTCAAAATCTGCCGTTCAAAATGTCCGATGCACCGATCGATTAGCCGCCGATCATTATCGGCCGATATTCACTCTTAATAGTTTGATCTGTGCTCTCTATAAAGGCCGACCAGGAGAGCTGGATCTGATCGATATGGACATAAACGCGAAGTGTAACCGGACGCGAGAGAGAGATCAGATCAGCTGCTGCATAATCACCTGAAGCCCCGCCCACTGTTTAGCACGCTGCATGAGAAACTGACGGGCTGTCAGGAGAGAGAGGGAGAGAGGAAAAGAGAGGATCCGTTTCTCCCGTGTTATTATTCAAAGTTAATGTAAACTTTTGAAAAATGTACTTCATCTACTACAAGTAGTTTCTTTGAATGTAATAATTATGTTGTTTGTTGTTTGTGGAATCATTTATCGAAAAATGAATCTGAATTTTTCAATCTGTTACGATTATAAACTGAAGCAATATAAAAAAGATTCCCATTAACTGAGTTTTAAACATCAGCATATCCGGTCCTAGTCCGGTAATTACCTGCTAACGGAAACTCTGCTACACAATTCTTCTTATTATTATAATTATTATTATTGAAAAATGACCGGTAAGTTTCAAATGTGTCCGGTAAAATAAATTCTGTCCGGACGTTTGACCGGCGAGAAAAAAATCCTAGCGGAAACCCTGATTCATACATCTCTTAATGTTGCCCTCAAAGTGCACCAGATTGATGCTTTAACTTCAATTTAAAGAAAAAAAACTTCCAGGGGTGCATGTCCCCGGAACATCCTAGAGGATGTGAGGTCATCACACATAAGACAGGTTCACATGGATAGGATACTAGATAAGTGTGCACACTCATTATATACACTACACATTTTTCTTGGATTTGTTAACACTATAGTCCCTAATATATTTGTAGAAAGGCAGGAAATGGAATTAAATTGAGAACATGTTTCATTGCGGAGGACCCCCTGTTTTGTGTCCTCCCCACTTCTCAAACAAAAGTTACACCCTTGCATCTAGCAGATATTGAGATATTGAAGTGAAAACTCTGACCTGCTAGAGATGCACTATATTAGAAGTCATGGATCCATCCTCTGTGCACTATGAATATCTGCACCATGTTGCAATATTGGCTTTCAATAATTAGGGCATATAATAAACCATAGACTGTTTAAAAGATGCAGACATAAGTGACACACAACCCGAGCTAAGTATTAGGGGAGAGAAATGTTACAGTTTACATTCATGGATAAAAACACACTGTTAAAGACAGCCAAAGACAACCTGGAGTCGTCCTGTCAATTTCAAGGTAGCCCCGCACTAAAGCATGTACGTTTCTTTATTGTCTCTTTTATTTTAAATTGGACCCTCAATAACGAAATGCACATCATGCTTTATTGAAGAACATTTGAAAATAGAGTTAAGGCCATAATATTGTCAGGACAATCTGTACTTAGGATATGAATCAATTGCAAAGTCAGATAATTCCCTCATAGACTTCTATACAAACTGCCCAGTGGGTCGACATTTTGCAGGTTTTATGCATTTCAGCATCGGCTTCACTTTAAAACTAAGTGCTGCTATCCACTTAAAGGGTAACAAATTAAATGTAACCAGTCATAAATGTGTAACAGTTTGAGGAAGCTGATGGGACATTAGTCCCTGAGTCCATTGGGGACGTGTTCTGTGCGGTGGCAGCAGGATATGAGGACGCTGACGTCAGGACTTTTAATACATTATTCACTTACACAGGCTTACATATCTGCAGTGCATATGATTTCCATACAAATTGGTGTGTCATATTAAAAGTTCTATAAATACAATAAGAGATTGTGGTCTGAAATGGATATGGACTGTATAATGTGTTATGATGTTTGTAAAACACACTGATTCATTTGAAGAAATGATGGTGATGTGCTGATGTAGAGACAAGAAAATATAGGAAAGACAGAAGAGGGAAAGAAAAAAGGAAGGGAGGGACTCCTTAAAGAAATCTTTCAAGACGCAAAAGACAAGGCAGCAGAAAGAAAATGAATGAGACTGCATGAGCGACAGGATAGATAGAGATAGAAAGAATAGATAGAGATAAATAAGAGACTGACAGCTTCACCAAAGTGCCATGATAAACAGGAGGAAATAAAAATCACATATTCTGCTCCTTCAAACATTAAGAACTGTCTTATAACAGCAAAACCAAAGACTACTTTCAAGAGAATGACAACGCCAATATTCATCTCTCTGATGATACAGATCAGACCTCATAAAATAAACTGTTCACTATTTGTTGTAAAGCAAAGACGTCTCAAATGAATTCTCAAGAGCTGCTCTCAATGAACACTCTGATGAAGTGGGAGTGAGGAAACACAAAGTACTTTGAAGCAATAGTCTGAATCAGGGTAAATATATACTTTTGCTATTGTTTCTATTTTCATGGTTCATTTTCACATATACCAAATTCAAGTGGCCAACATATAAGAGGTTTTTACAGGAGATGACTCAATATCATGATTTACTCTGACTAGGTACTGTAATGTTGTGTACTTAGCATATGTCTGTTTGTTCTCTTCTGCAGAAGTTCAAGTCAGTCCTCCATCTCCATTAACCTTTATCCAGAACAACAATACTCATGCAGGCAGACCATAATCCTGCGTTTTTCTGTATTATTCTTATTTTATTATTTTATCAATGCAATTGAACAGCACCAGAGTGTTATGATTCTGTTTATTTTTGGTTTTGTTGTGTGCTTTTTTTGTGTTTTTTCCTGTCTCCCCCCTCCCTTCTCTTTTTTCCTCTGCAGGGCTGGTGTGTGACAGGGAGTTGGCTGGCTCCTCCCAGTAGCAGACGAAGCACACCTGTTTCCACTCGCCTCTTCACCTGTGGATATAAAAGCCCAGTCCTCATGCCACTTCCCTGCCAGATAATTCCTTTGTGTTTTGACCCTCCTGTGTGTCTCGCTGCTCTCCTCGTCTCTATGATCTGTTGCTTGGATTTTTGCCTCCTGTCCCTGACGTCTCCGTGCCAGCCAGCTTCCTGCCTCCACTGCTGTTTTTTCTGTTCCTCTGCTTGAATAAAGCTTTTTGTTTTTGACCATCTCTCTCCAGTCTTTTGCTTTGGGGTCCAATATTCTCTAGGCCTTAACACAGAGTCCATGAAAACTGACCTACTGTAATGTTGGCTGGTAAAAGCGCTCTAAATCAACTCGAGATATTTGTTTTGTACTACATTTTCAGAGACTTAACCCACTTGTTACAATGAAAATAATTTGATTACATTAATTATTTGGATACAAATTTGCTCAAAAATATTTTCCTTTGTGCCTTCATTCACTCTTTTCTACTGGGAAGCAATGACTGGAGACTTTTACCTTTTTGCTAAAGGAAGAGCATGGGGAACTTCTGTTGCTTCCATAAAAATACATTTAACACACACACACACACACACACACACACACACACACACACACACACACACACACACACACACACACACACACATACACATACACATACACACAACAAACAACAAAGATCTCTAGCCTCTATTATAGCTGGCACCTTTGTGATTGGTTCCCGCCAAGATTTATACTGAGACTGAAGGCAGTAAGGAGGCTTAACTGTTCCAAAATGGAAGAACATGCTCCAAGTAAAAAATCCACATTTTGGAATTAATCTCTTCTGTTTTCCACAGAGCAAGAGTAAAATCCCTTATTTCTGAAACTAAACTGGGTACTGTTTAAAAGTTGGAAATATTAACACCAAGCTAAGAAATAATGTGGTGGCATTGTTGAAACATCAAATAACATATTACATTACTTTTGCATTTTTCTAATATGAAATCAATGACATTATGTTGCATACTTCTGGACTTTTGAATTCAGATATATTACACATATTTTTCACATTTTTTATCATTTCATTGTATTTCCTTGTTTGCATCTTATATATTTTACCAGTTTTAAGACTAGTTTGTATAATATTTATTTATTTTTATTTTTACACACTTGCCTGTTTGCACCATTATACACAAAAGCAAATTCCTTGTATCTGTGTGAACCTGATTCATTGAGTGTATCCTTAAACAAAGCAACAATGGTAAATCTCTTGCTCTTGAACGCCCCCCAAACACTCATAAGCAGCACTGGAGAAGCAGCAGTCGGCTATAAAGAGTCGCATGTTGAGAGAAGTGTCTTTTTTACTGCTGGCCCCTTGTTTCAGTCAGTGCAGCTTTATGCCTCAACAAAAACACACCTAACACTCCTCACATTCACTTTCCAATTCAGTAACATCTTAAAGCGAGTGGAAATGCTCTAGAGATTGTTTAACCCCATTGCAAGCACTTTTCCACATGATAATCACATCAAGAAATTACACAGGATATTAAATTAGAGCTAATGTGCACCTTCACACAAAATTATTAAGCAACACTGCAGCAAATAAAAGAAACATCTGATGCTTCTCCAACTGCAGGCTCATCACCAGGTAATAGAAGTGTAATGGAAGTAGTATTAGATGTGTTAACATCACACCAGATGTTTACACAAACTTAATTACATTAGCACTTCTCTGTATGTTCATTCTAATGTAATTAGAAGCATGAAACTTAAGAGTGGAAAACGGGTTTTAGTACTGCTAAATAGCAAACAATGATCTATTATATGTATATTTTCATTGATAGATCATGAAAAACAATCATTAAACAATCATTAAAAGACAGACACTTACTCTCTTTGATTTGATTTGATGATCGGGCATACAGAGCGAAGGACACTATAAAAACATCGGTTTAAAGGTCAGAATTTTAGAAAATGTGTTTTTTCTGAAGGAGAGTCAAATGTGAAGACAAGACCACTTCAATAGCTGTATAACTTAGTAAAAAGCTTGCCTGGCGCTGTATAAAAAATGCCTCTGTTCAAGATGTTCCACTTTGAATATGTCTATTATTACTTTAGTACGATCATACAAAATGCTCCTGTTGTTCAAAAAACATATCAAAAATATTAACACAAGAAAATGATATTAAAAGATAACATCAAGATTTTTGTTCCATTCCCAGATCTCAGTGCTCACTTTTTTAGCATTATGTTAACATAACAAAAAATGCCAAAATAATGGAAATGAAACCAAAGATGCTTAAAACCCTATATTTCTCTCTAACTCATAACACATATCGGGGAGAAGCAGAAGAAGAATAAATAATCATGGGAATTTAAGAGAGAGATCAGCAGGAGAGACGAACAAAAGACAGAGCAGGAGGTGAAGGGGAAGGCAGAACATAAGAGGTGATAAGAGGTGAAGAGGAGAGGCTGATGAAAAGATCAATGACAAGAGAAGACAAAGAAGAGGAATGTAGAGAAGAAGACAGAAAAAGGAGAGGGAAAATGGAATAGGGAAAAGAGAAAAGTCAACTACTGTGTGAAGAAGAGGAAAGGAAGATGGGAGGAAATGAAAAAGAGGCAGAGGGCAAAGGGAAGTAAAAGGTCTAAGTGAAGGGTAGAACTGGACTTTTTTCATCCACCAACTAACTTATATTTGATTTAGAACAGACATTCATATCAGAACGATTTCCACGCTGCCCGAGCAGGAAGGGAGGATTTAACCTGTCATCACGGACAATGGGAAATCACAACATGGCGGATCAACACATTCGAATAGCCTCTCAGCGATTTTCTGTCATTACCACATAAAGCACGGCTGTTAACCGGCTGCGACATTAACAATGAAATCACACTATCCATTGTTGTGTAATGCTTTGTTTGAAGAGGCGTCACAGAACTCGTCTCCACGTGACAACTTGACTTCCTGCTCTCAGTCTGGCACAAAGCAGCCTGTCAAGGCAGTCCGGCTGTTACGATTATTCAAACCTTTGTCCTGTCTTCTGTCTATTCTCCGATTCCACAGCCTCTCAGCCTTTTCCTTCATCTTTATTCTTTGTCTTAATCTCTTCTTACTTTCTTCATTAAGATCTCCATGTTTTGTTACCATCATCGATGGAGAAATATTTGTTTTTTAATGTTATCAGTAAAGTGCAGGAAAAATGGCTAATAGATGCCAAATCATGTTGATGCTAAATTGCCTTTCTCACAATCTCAACCCCCAATTCACCATATGCTTTGCATGTTCTTGGCCACAATGCCTTATTATGTGTCTAACAGTGTTAAATAATAATAATTTAACTACAAGAGCAACCAATTTGGCAATAGCTAGCTAAATAGCTTCCATACGCAAACTAGCTAGATAGTTTAATTGGGAAGCTAATCTAAGCTAACTAGGTAGATAGATAGCGAACATCCATCTTAGTTCCTACCCACACCTATAGTCACGAAGGATGGGTCATTACCGAAAGAAAAAGATCGCGGACACAAGCGGCCAAAAGTTATCTCCGGAGGGTGGCTGGCATCTCCGTTAGGGATAAAGTGAGAAGTTTAGTCATGCGGGAGGGACTCGGAGTAGAACCGCTGTTCCTTCGCGTTAAAAGGAGCCATTTCAGGGGGTTCGGGCACCTAGTAAGGATGCCACCTGGGCGCCTTCCTAGGGAGGTAATCCAGGCACTTCCAGCTGGGAGGAGACCGAGGGGCAGACCTAGGACCAGGTGAAGGGATTATACTGTATCTCTACTAGTTTTGGGCCCTCTGCTGGAAATGCCAAGTCGGAAAAGCTGTAGAAGATGGATGGAGATATCAAGTAGATAGCTAACTTTTGCTAGCTTGTTAAGTAGACAGCTAGTGTATTGTGAATATAAAGTACTAAACCAGAAGAACTCACACATCTTTGAGCAGGAAGGGGGAGAAGGGACTTAGCAACATAAGGGGAATATCACGGGACACTTTGTCTTCATTCTGAACACCCAGGGTTTGTTCAGTAACATTTACCATTGTCTTGCCAGAGCTCTTTTGGATCTGCATTTGTCAAAGATGAGCAGTCTGTCTGACGTCATTAAACATGTTAAACGTTTGGTAATTAAATGCTAATTTATCAAGCTCTCGCTAACATCTGCTGCATATATGCATATTTTTTGTATCATGGTGGGAAACAACAACCACAGCCAATGTAAGTGCATACTGAACACCCTCATGAACACCTTCCCTGCTACCATACTGCTCAGTTTAACAAATGAACACCTCCTCATCCTCCTCCTCCTCTTCTTCCTCCCTATAGAATAGACCTCCTTTTCCTAGCAGTCCATTTTATTCTCCTGACTTTTCTGGGTCATCTCTCCAACTCAGAGGCACACCAGAGACTTCTCTCCTCCTCCTTCCTCCTCTATAACTCAAATCTTTGACATGGACTCCATGCATCTTGCTAAGCATTATTATATCCACTTTTTCAGATCAGAATACTTTATTTATCCGGGAATATAAATTAATGAATATATATATACAATGTAAGACAAAGGGTAAGAATGTAAAATCCAAAACATAAAATAAAAGATCTTAATACAATAAAATAAATAAAAGGAACATAATTGTGTAAACATAAAAGGGCTAAGTAATAATAACAACTTACTAAAGTATAAAATATGTATGCTGCAACAAGTTCAGTGTTTTGTTCATATTAATATATGAATATTGAAAATAAATATCAATACTTTGTTTTATTATGCCACTTCATTCTTAAACTCCACTACAATCCAAGGTAAATATTATAATTACCTTAACTTAATCTATTTTAAACCATTAAAATAAAAAAAATGAAATATTTAGTAATAAATTAAAGAACACATGTAATTAATTTACCAGAACAGCTTAGTTGGTTAATCAAGTAATCGATTTGGAGATAATTATAGGCATGTATAAACATACGTAACAGATTTTCCAATTGATATTATATTTTATTTTGAATTGAGAAACATATTAAATGCAGAACTTTTTTCTGTAACACATTATTATAACAGTGTAATCTTAGCTGTTTTACTTAAGTAAATGATCTAAATACTTCTCCCACCAGTGCCTGCAGGTAGAAATCCTTTCATATCATAGTTTTCACTTAGTCATAGAGTTATAAGTTTTACCTTGACTTTTCTTTTATCCCTATTGTGAGCAGACAGCATGAAATGAAAAGATGAAGGGATGAAATAAGGGAAAGCAGATGAGGAAAGAAGCAATGAAAGGGAAGGGACAAGGGGAAAATATAAAAAGGGTAACGAGCATTGAGCGAAAAAGAGACGTATTCATTCTCAATTCTCTCCTCCTCCCTCCCCTCCTGTCTTTTAACCTCAATTACTCCCCCCAGCTCCCTTTCTCCCCCCCTCATCTCCCCCTCCATGCATGTGACCCCTGATTGATGTATGGGTGATGCTGCTTTCTTCCCTTCATATCCTACCTTCCTCTCTCCATCCCTTCTTCATCCTCCTTTCTTTATTGGCTCCTTCGACCTCTGCTCCTACATCCATCAGTCCCAACTCTATTAGCTTTTCTCTCATCACTCTTTCCTTCCCTTTCGCTCTTTTTTCATCCGTCCTCTGATTCGTTGAAGGCTAATGTTCCAGATACTCCCACAATGAGTGACATCTCATTACCTTCGATGCTATAATGTCTGATGCATGCCCATACTTGACTCAAATTAGGCTCTCATTCAGAAGTTTAGTCAAAACTTTCAGTCAACTCTCTCAACGCAGGAACCAACACAAGGTAAACCTAGAAATCAGAAGATGAGGACAAATGGAGGACTTTTGATTTAAATCTCTAAAAAAGACTGGTTCAGGAATTAATACTAAAACCCGGAAATTAATTAGCATTTTAACACTTTGATCAGTAAACACCCCACTTGTGGACCTCTGAAGCTTCTATGTGTTTTAAAAATGTAAAATAGCGGTTACTAACAAGTGAATAAATGAGTCTATAAACCTCATCACACCAAACATTAGCCGCTATGGCTTCACGGTGGTGATGTGAAGTAATGCAAACAGCCTAACGTTTTAGCCTAACGTTAGCTTTATGGTTCTACCAATTGCTTAAAGAGCCTGTGACACGAACCCAACAACTGTTCTGCAATGAAATAGTGGGCTACTAGTAATCTCGAACCGTCAGTTTAAAAAAGAAAAAGCGATACCGTTCCGATAAATATCAATAATTTCGAACATCGCGGGAAAATTCCATCGACTCATTTTGAGGTTTTGGGGGAAGCCGGAAGTGACGTCAATGCGGGAACGCTTCACTGTGCGGCGAGAGAGCCAAACACGGACAAAGTGTGTTATCATGCGTAGAAACGGTGAATTACTGAGTTTAGGCACGTTAATAACGTTTTAATGAAGTTGACTACAGTATATTCATATTTGTCAGTGCTTTCATGTCAATTCGGCGAACATAAACATAAATGATTGTGGTGAAGATGATGATTAAATTAGGATTAAAAATCGGTAGTGAGAGCTGCTGAATTTCCTCCCGTCGGATGTGATATAACAACATCGATTATTTTTGTAAACTCAAGTGGATGGAACTACATTTATTAGTGCTTTCATGTCAATTCGGCGAACATATGATACATTAAATGATCGTGAGGATGATGATTTAAAAATCTTTTGTTTGAGCCGGTCTGCATTTCCTGATGAGAAAACAAACCTTAGCTTTTTGCAGTTCAGTGGTGTAGTGGGCGTTGGACGCGGGGGTACGCCGTACCCCCACTTATTTGAAGCATGATTTCTTTTTTTAATAGTCTAATACATCTAAAATCATTGCCAGTGTTATCAGTTGCAAGTGTGTGTTTGTTGTAATAATGACGAAAACATAATAGGCAGATTCACAGTAATTATAATAAAAACGTAGCTCCAGCATTTATGCAACTTGATTTGAAGCGTGTGTGTGTGAGGGGCAGAACTGTGTGTGTTGGGTGCCCAGGTGTCCCGCACTGTGCGGGACTGCACACACAGCATTTATTTATTTGTCCCGCGTCCCACACATTGAGACTATGTCCCGCATTTGAGTGATAGTCGCGCAGAAAGGCCGGATCGGTTCGCTGACAGCCGGCACCGCCCTTTATTATTATATTGTCTAAACGGCAAGTTGCGCTGACAGGCAACACAGAGGTCCCCAAGCCCCCCCCCCCCCCCCGTTGACAGCTCACGAGCGCGTCCATAGTGTCTCCCGTCCACCCACCACCCCGTCCACCCAGTAAAAACATCCCCACTACACCACTGGTTGTAGTAGCCTACACCTACATGGATTAAACTTGTGTTTTTTTTTACCACAATGTTGGGGAAATTAATGGATGAAATGCACGGATTATTATTATTATTATTATTATTATTATTATTATTATTATTATTATTATTATTATTATTATTCCCACTCCGATCGGGACACTAGGTCCACCGTTTCCCCGCAGCGAGGCTCCCCCCGTTGACAGTTTACGTGGGCTGGGGTGGGTGCAGTGGCGGACTGGCCATCGGGACGAATCCCGATGGGCCGGTACCGAAGTGGGCCGGTCGGATAAGTCACTCCCCCCGTTGACAATTTACTAGTGGTACCGAAGTGGGCCGGTCGAGAGTCCCGGGCTGATTTTTTGTCCCAGTCCACCACTGGCTACATGACCGTATGATCGCCCATATTGACGCACCTAATTCCTAAACTTCTAACAGATACAAAATAAACCGATCCTTCAGCCTCATATGAGCTCTCAGACACGTTCAAAATTAAACTGTCATCGCTGTCTGAGCTTGCTGCTGTGTGCGCCATCGTGCGTTTACATGCAGATGCTGGGATCCTGAACGGTGCAGCTGGAGCGCTGTGCCCGCATTGACGTCACCCATAATTTGGCGGGACTTGAAGAATCCCCGAGAAGATCCAGGAAATGGTCAACATTGAAGGGCAGATTAATGGTTATCAAAGTACAAATATCCAAAATCAGTTCAGTAACGGTTTTCAAGGGGACAATATTTACTCAAATTGATGGGTTTGGATGATGGGGGAAAATCGTGTCACAGGCTCTTTAAAGCTCCAATAATCATAAAGAGGTATTGATACAGTATGGAGATCATGATTGTGTGCCAAACAACTTTTTATGCAATACCCTAAAAACTAATGGAGAAATCCCCATTAGCTTTTTGTTGCGGGAGCACCTGTGATACTAGCTTACAGGTTGAAAAAATATGTGAAAACAGAACACACAAAGAAATATAGACTCAATTCGTCTCCCTGTGCTGCAGCAGCAGATTCTGCTCGGTTTCTATATTAGAGATTTATTTTTCTCCAACTGATTAATGGGAAGATCAGAATGAACAAGCCGGAGAAGAAAAATAAACACTTGCACTATTACTTCTTTAAAAAAAAGCTTTGGGCAGTGTATCTTTGCTTTTTCTGCTTTTAAGTGTGAAATTATGTATTTGGGTTTTGTTATCAAAAACATGGCCCTTGTCCTTTCTGGAATTGGATTGTCAAATAAAGTGATTTGCAAAAGTGTAACGTTCTCTTACTACAACCATAGTGTATATCAAATTTGATATATAAATAGGATATAGTTGCAATTTTGAATGCGCAGTATGCTGTGTCTCAACTGTACTTATTCCACCTTGAAGGTGGAATAAGTACAGTTGAGACCCAGCATACTGCGCATAAAAAAGAAAAGAAAAATGTGGCATATCTTTTCTGCATTATCAAGTTGATAATGCAAAAAAGATATGCCACATTTTTTTTTTAAAGTTGCCATTTTGTACCAACGTTTAGCAACCATACAGGGACGATCATAGAAGAGTCACACAATTCAATGTCAACACAAACAAGAGAATACAATGCAGTGATTGCTTTTGAGTAAATTCATAAACTTTACAGAAGATGTGTTCATAGTCACTTTACTCGACCTCGAGGATATCGCTTGAGTTCAAAGTGCAGAACATATTGCTGACTTCGAAAACCTTTGTCGCTTTTATTTAAATACCTTTCTTCACTGTCATTAAATAACACAGACAACACCTTGTCAAGAACACTTCCTCGGACCTGTAGAGTACATTTGAAGGACTTCGTCAAAATGAAGATTTTGAGGGGGAAAAAGCTTGCAGCACTGGTCATGGTGGCGGCTTAGCAATAATACATAGAAATGAACTGGAATTGTCCCACCTGCCTCTGCCTGTACTATCATCATTTGAATGCCTTGGATTTAAATGTAAACCCCCCCTCCCACTGGCAATACTTCTCATCTACCGGCCTCCCAAACCCAACTCTGCTTTCATCCCAGAGATACACAACCTTCTCGGTACACTCTGAGCTACCTCTGCCAACATTACGTTTTATAAGTATTGAAAGTAAGCATAGGACATCAAATCAACTGAGACCCGTCTGTCCGCCGCATCTACACACACACACACACACACACACACACACACACACACACACACACACACACACACACACACACACACACAGTACAACACACACCTACACACTGTACAACACGCACACCTACACACTGTACCATACACACCTACACACTGTACCATACACACCTACACACTGTACAACACACACACCTACACACTGTGCCAGACACCCCTACACACTGTACAACACGCACACCTACACACTGTGCCACACACCCCTACACACTGTACCACACGCACACATTACATTACATTGCATTTATTTGACGCTTTTATCCAAAGCGACTTACAATAAGTGCATTCGACCAGGAAGATACAACCTTGAAGAAAACAGAATCATATAAGTACATCAGGTTTCATAGAGCCAAACATTTCAAGTGCTACTCAACTGGCTTTAGATAAGCCAGTCCTTTATTAGAATATAAGTGCATTGATAGTAATTCAATCACTCGAAGTGGAGTCTAAAGAGATGAGTTTTCAGTCTGCGCCGGAAGATGTGTAAGCTTTCTGCTGTCCTGATTTCAATGGGGAGCTCATTCCACCATTTTGGAGCCAGGATAGCAAACCCACATGTTTTTGCTGATGTGAACTTGGGTCCCCCTCGCAGTGCGGGTGCAGCGAGCTGTTTGGCTGATGCAGAGCGGAGTGCACGTGCTGGGGTGTACGGTTTAACCATGTCCTGGATGTAGGAAGGGCCAGATCCATTCGCAGCATGGTACGCAAGTACCAGTGTCTTGAAGTGGATTCTAGCAGTTACTGGAAGTCAGTGAAGGGAGCGGAGGAGCGATGTGGTGTGGGAGAATTTAGGAAGGTTGAAGACCAGACGAGCCGCTGCATTCTGGATGAGCTGCAGAGGTCGGATGGCACATGCAGGTAGACCAGCCAGGAGGGAGTTGCAGTAGTCTAGGCGTGAGATGACGAGAGCCTGGACCAGAACCTGCACTGATTTCTGGGTCAGCTGGGGACGTATCCTCCTGATGTTGTAAAGAGTGTATCTGCAGCAGCAGGTTGTAGCAGCTATATTTGCAGTGAAGGACAGTTTGTTATCTAGGGTCACACCCAGATTCCTTGCAGTCTGAGTCGGGGAAACAACAGAGGTGCCAATCTTGATTGTTAGGTCAAGAGTGGGACAATCTTTTCCCGGAAGGAAAAGCAGTTCAGTCTTATCAAGGTTGAGCTTGAGGTGATGAGCAGACATCCACGAGAGATGTCTGCTAGACAAGCAGAGATGCGTGCGACGACCTGGGTCTCTGAGCGGGGAAAGGACAGAATTAGTTTGGTGTCGTCAGCGTAGCAGTGGTATGAAAAACCATGTGGGCTAATGACAGACCCGAGCGAGTTTGTGTACAAGGAGAAGAGGAGGGGACCAAGAACAGAGCCCTGAGGGACCCCTGTAGTTAATTGACAAGGGTCGGACTCGGACCCTCTCCAAGTAACCCTGTAGGTGCGGTCTTTGAGGTATGAGGTGAGGAGGGAAAGTGCAGTGCCTGAAACTCCAAGTTCTTGGGGAGTGCGAAGGAGGATCTGATGGTTCACCGTGTTGAATGCAGCAAACAGGTCCAGAAGGATGATGACAGAGGAGAGGGAGGCTGCTTTAGCAGTGTGCAGTTCCTCAGAGACAGCAAGGAGAGCAGTTTCTGTTGAGTGACCTGCCTTGAAACCAGACTGGTGCGGATCCAGAAGGTTGTTCTGGTAGAGACAACAGGAGAGTTGTTTAAAGACAGCGCGTTCAAGTGTTTTAGACAGGAACGGGAGGAGAGAGACAGGCCTGTAGTTTATAACATCAGAAGGGTTGAGAGTGGGTTTCTTTAGGAGAGGGTTTACTCTTGCCTCCTTGAGACTGTTTGGAAAGTGACCAGAAGTTAGAGAATTGTTGATGAAATGGGTGAGAAACGGTAGAATATCAGGAGCGATAGTCTGAAGGAGGTTTGAGGGGATAGGGTCCAGAGGACAGGTGGTAGGACGGGCAGATGTAACAAGGGTAAGAACCTCATTTGGAGAGAGAGGGGAGAAGAAGGTCAGTGTGTGGGTGAAAGGTGGGTCTGGTGACCCAGCGGTGAGTAAAGGTGAGTCAGAAAAAGAAGAGCGAATATCATCAACCTTTTTTTCAAAGTGGTTAACAAAGTCGCTTGACAGAAGGGAGGAGGGGGAAGGGGCTTTGGGGGGGTCCAAGAGGGTGGAGAAGATAGAAAATAGTTTTTTGGGATTGGAATAGGAAGATTGGATCTTATCTTGAAAGAAAGTGCTTTTTGCCTGAGAGATGGAAGCAGAGAAAGAGGAGAGGAGAGCCTGATAGGTTAGGAGGTCGTCATGGTGTTTGGATTTCCACCGTTTCCGCTCTGCTGCCCAAAGGATGGTTCTATTAGCACGCAGCGCGTCATTTAGCCAGGGAGCAGGAGGGGACTGACGAGCCGGCCGAGATGTGAGAGGACAGAGAGTCCAGAGAGGATGAGAGAGTAGAGAGGAGTGTTTCTGCTGCAGAGTTTGGAGGCAGGAGTTTGAACGAATCAGAGGAAGGGAGGGCTGAGAGCACCGATGAGGCAAAGGTAGAGGGGGAGAGGGAACGAAGGTTGCGGCGGACAGGTGCAGAATTAGAAGAGATTAGGTTGTTATGTTTGGAAAGGGGTAGAGAGAATGAAATGAAGAAGTGATCGGATGTGTGAAGCGGGTTTACAGAGAGGTTAGAAGTAGAGCAGTTCCTTGAGAATATGAGATCAAGGACATTGCCAGCGTTATGAGTTGTTGGGGATGGAGACAGTGAGAAAGCAAAGGTGGTTAACAGAGATGTTAGTTCGTCTATCTTCCCTGTCTGGAGGTTGAAGTTTCCGAGAAGTACAGCGGGAGGGCCAGTTTCAGGGATGTGTTTGAGGAGATTATCTAATTCCTCCAAGAAGTCCCCCAAGGCGCCTGGTGGGCGGTAGAGAACAACAATGGTTAATTGTATAGGATGGGTTACTGTGACGGCATGGAATTCAAAGGTGGAAGGAGTGAAGTTAGGTAGCTTGAAGAGGGAAAAGCTCCAGATGGGAGAGAGCAGGAGACCAGTGCCACCTCCTCTGCCAGAGGGTCTGGGTGTATGGGAGAAGGAATTTGCTGTGGAGAGAGCTGCTGGGGTGGATGTGTTGGATGGAGTAATCCAGGTCTCTGTGAGAGCAAGGAAATCCAGAGACTGCAGGGAAGCGTAGCCAGAGATGAAGTCAGCCTTAGGAACAGCTGACTGGCAGTTCCACAGGCCCCCTGAAACGAGATGCTGGATCTCAGTGGAGCATGTGGGATAGACAAGAGCAGGCCGGTTAAATCGATTAGGAGATACACGGGGCCAGTGATAATTGCGAGAGGACACATGAACAGGAATGGAGAAAATACACATGATTATAGCATGAGGGGCTAGAGAACCAAAGAGAATTGAATAAAACAAAAGAAAACACCAGCGATACTTAGCTCAATCAAAGTAGGATGTGCCTCCTCTTTGCCTCCCTCGTGACTCCAACAGGACTCCAATGTCTTTGTCAGTCTTCGTCTGGCTGAAGCTGACGCTCCAGGAAAGAGCCACCTAAGATGGACACCTGATTGCTGAGTTCTCACAGCTGTGCCCCTCTAATCAGTTAACTCTCTTCAGCTGGTTGGCGACAGCAGAGTGTTCCTGCCTATTGTAATGCAGGGTTGAGGCGCGTGACCCACTGAGACCTGTCTTACAGGTTGAGTTGAGCAGATCTGAGATTTAAAATCTCTTAGAAATCACCGTTTTAGCTACAATAACTACAGAACAATTATACAGAGTAGAATAAATGAAACAGAGAAGTCTATTTAAACAAGAATATAACTTACAGTGATTGCTGAGTTAGTATAGATAGTGTCCTCACCGGGTCTGGATGCACACCTACACACTGCCACACACACCTACACACTGTACAACACACACCTACACACTGTACCACACACACCTACAGCTCCTAAAGCATATAATATATCAGGATACATCCGTTGTGTATTTTATTATGTGAAGCACTAAATGGTCTTCGAAAAATCTCGACTCTTTGTTTGTAGATATCTACTAAACTACAGCATACAAATACAGAGAGTAATGTAGGCCTGTTATACAGAGTGATATATATTATACACACTGCTCAGCTTTCTGCACGGACCTAACAGCTGTTCTCACTGGAAACATAGCGTCGCGATGAAAGCAATTAATACAATAATATCCAGGGGATGCATGCAGAGCTGTCATTGGTTGAGATAAGTCCGGCCGTGCGTCACAACTCTTTTAAACATCACTGTTGCAAAAAGGTCTTTATTTTTCTCGCATACATAGTGAGGTCACTATTTTACAGAACCAAACAAATGAGTCCAATGGAGAGGGAACACATTGATTTTAGCCTTTGCAGACGTTTACATGCACAAAAACCTATAGAACACACTAAAGGAAAGGGAAAACCCAAAAAAGCAGACATTAAACAGTGCATGACATTAAGGATTTTGGGAGCTTAGATTAGAGCTTAGATTAGTTTAGATGGCCCTGTGGGCCATCTAAGCTAATTTACAGATGGCCCTGAGCCCAATAGAGATTGCCCTGAAAAATGCGTGCGGACGAAATGCCACGAAGGGTTTGGGGGGCCTCCCCCTAGAGCATTTCGATTTTTGCAAGTCTTAGATCTATGCTGTCTGGTGCATTCTCTAGACTGAATTATAAGATGAACCAGCACAATATTATATTGTACAATTTCAATTTTATTCTTCATTTCACTTGTTTGTTTGTTCTTGTTTGTGTTTGCTCGCTTGCATGCCCTGCATAGCTATAAGAAATACTTAAGTTGTTGGTCAAGACGCTTTCCATCTGATGAAGGCAAATGCCTTCATCAGATGTAAAAAAGTAGAAAACATTACATTCAGTTGTAACTGCCAAAACAAACATTATTTACACTATTATGGCCCCTGTTAAAAATGTTTGTAATGTTATCTTCTGTAAGTTGGTCGAACGAATGCCTCCTCATCCGGAAGCTGACCGAGCAGACCCGAGCAGCAGTCGAGAGGAGCCGAGCAAATCCGCGAAGCATACAAAATGGCGACGTCAGAGTTCCCGGGTTATGGCTAGAAAAGATCCGTCTAGTGTAAATATGACGTCACGTTCTCGTTGTAAGTCTCGTTGTAATCGGAGCGGCTCGGAAACACATCTACAGCAGTAACATGATGCAACATACACATTAATGCAGCAGCAATATTAATAGAGAAACATCAGACTTAATAGTAAAACACTGCAAGGGAACATTGTATTGCACCAGGAACTATCTTGGGACTTTTACTGCGACAACGTTGACTTGCCTGTGAATAAAAAATAAACCATAGTGTTGGTGATCTACAGTGTTGTCATTCTTCTTTGAACACCAACAAGACCGCTAAAACTCTATTTCAACAATCACACTCCCTGTCATTGACATAATTAATAGATAGTTTAGCTTCTCACCATCATTTGCTGTGGCCAACTGATGTTAACGATCGTAACTGAAAGGCTGCCTGCCAAACGTAAACATTCAGCCACGTGACATTCAGCCAAACTCTCGCGAGAGTTTTACACAAGACAGATCCTTTCTAGCCATAACCGAGTTCCCGGGTTATGGCTAGAAAGGATCCGTCTAGTGTAAATATGACGTCACATTCTCGTTGTAACTCTCGTTGTAATCGGAGCGGCTCGGAAACACATCTGAAGCAGTAAAATGATGCAACATACACATTAATGCAGCAGCAATATTAATAGAGAAACATCAGACTTAATAGTAAAACACTGCAAGGGAACATTTTATTGCACCAGGAGCTATCTTGGGACTTTTACTGCGACAACGTTGACTTGCCTGTGAATAAAAAATAAACCATAGTGTTGGTGATCTACAGTGTTGTCATTCTTCTTTGAACACCAACAAGACCGCTAAAACTCTATTTCAACAATCACACTCCCTGTCATTGACATAATTAATAGATAGTTTAGCTTCTCACCATCATTTGCTGTGGCCAACTGATGTTAACGATCGTAACTGAAAGGCTGCCTGCCAAACGTAAACATTCAGCCACGTGACATTCAGCCAAACTCTCGCGAGAGTTTTACACAAGACGGATCCTTTCTAGCCATAACCGAGTTTCCGGGTTATGGCTAGAAAGGATCCGTCTAGTGTAAATATGACGTCACATTCTCGTTGTAACTCTCGTTGTAATCGGAGCGGCTCGGAAACACATCTACAGCAGTAAAATGATGCAACATACACATTAATGCAGCAGCAATATTAATAGAGAAACATCAGACTTAATAGTAAAACACTGCAAGGGAACATTTTATTGCACCAGGAGCTATCTTGGAACTTTTACTGCGACAACGTTGACTTGCCTGTGAATAAAAAATAAAACATAGTGTTGGTGATCTACAGTGTTGTCATTCTTCTTTGAACACCAACAAGACTGCTAACACCCTATTTCAATAATCACACTCCCTGTCATTGACATAATTAATAGATAGTTTAGCTTCTCACCATCATTTGCTGTGGCCAACTCATGTTAACGATCGTAACTGAAAGGCTGCCTGCCAAACGTAAACATTCAGCCACGTGACATTCAGCCAAACTCTCGCGAGAGTTTTACACAAGACGGATCCTTTCTAGCCATAACCGAGTTCCCGTTGGCCGGCAAAATCGAAATCTCTTCGGTCACAATAATTTCCCTTTAGCAAAATACCGCTTCAGTTGCGCCACTTATGTGACAGACAAGAAGAGTATGTGACAGACAAGAAAAGTCAATTCTAATGTCTTACACTTAATGTGGAGAAAGAGACGTCCTGTATGGGTTGATTGTGCGTTGATCTGTTGGTAATGCCTCGGGGTGCCGGTGGGCATTTAAACAAATGCATAATGCTGCGCTATACTTTGTGGCTTCACCCAGTTGCATAGCGACACTTATTGTTTAATTGTCTTTTAATAAGCAGGTAGTCCTATCATTAGCTAGAACTAGCTAGATCTGATCAATATGGACATAAACGTGGGTGAAGTCTAATCTGACGGGAGAGAGAGATCAGCTGCTGCTGATGAGTCGACACGCAGTTCTGCATGATCACATGCAGCGGTGAGCGGACAAAACACACACCTCAGGTTAGAATATCACACGTAGCTATTTTAATTACCTCTCAAACTACCGTAACTAGTTATAGATATGTTTAGTTTTACTGTCGGGTCACTCATTACTGGATCCGCGAGCTGCATGATACTGGCATAATAGATTGCCCGATCGGGCAACCAGCAGGTGAGGCTTCATTGAACTAGCTAAATACTAGATGGCCCCAGGCCATCGGGCAGCCCTTAATGTCGAGCCCTGTTAAATGCCTACCTGTGTTTAGCTATTTATTTCAAAACATAATCATTGAAGTAAGTTTAATTGTGTAAATAAAAATATGTCAATTGAGTGTATATTACTCCTTATAATACTGCTTAATGATCTGTCACTTAAAGAGCAACTTCCAGGTTAAAGACACCTGTGAATAAATGTGTAGGAAAATGATGAATCCACTAGATTTTCAAAAAAATATACAGAAATATACACTACAGTGACATCTGGCGTCGTTTTTGTAAGAAATGTTCACTTCTGCATAAAAAAGCCTCGGCACGTGACCTCCCGCGTGGGACGTAACATGGGGGAAACAAGGGGGAGAGCGGCAGGTGTAACGTATTAATAAACATGGATCCCAATGCTAGTTTCAACACAGAAGACACAGGAGAAGTTGAACATGAATATTCGAATGCATATGACGGACCACAACCTTATAATTATGAGCCTGCTAGGCGTCCAAGAGACCAGGAACAGCCAAGGATTAGAAAAAATAACGGCCATCGTAGAGAAATTGAGCTGTGGTGTGAGGAGAACCAGTGGAGAACTGGGCAGCTATCTTGGTGAGTGACCGGCGTTAGCTACAGAATGTTAGCCAACGTCACATCACAACATTGTGAAGTTAGCTATCATATATCAGGCTATAACTAACGTAGCATTGATAATATAGTAACGTTACTGGCAGGACTGTTGATACTGATCCATAACAGAAACTAATGTGCAAGTATCAGCCGTATCTCGCGTTACCGAATGCAACTCCACACTACGGTGCTGTGTATCGGAGGGGAGACGCGAGATACGGCTGATACTTGACGATCTGGCGGAGAAAGGTTTTGGAGCCTTCGTTGATATGGCTTGATGGAAAGCAGGTGTGTATTCGGGGAGGGTGCACAGCTGATTGCAGCAGGTGAGTGGAGGTTGAGCAGGGAGCCAGGAGTGACAGCCACCATGCACACACAAACAACACAGACAGGGGGAAACAAACAAACACAAAGAAGACGGGTGGAGCAGTACAGCCACCACAGCGTTACCTAATGCAACTCCACACTATGTCTTACGGTGCCGTGTACCGGAGGGGAGAGAGAGAGAGAGCAGCGAAGGAGGGGGGGAGAGAGAAGTAATACGGTTTCCTGATAAAGCTGTGGAGAGTATGTGCTGCAGGGAGGTGGATGCACAACGCACCCAGGAACGAACGCTAGCTCCGGTCCTTTTTACTGTGGACTCGATGTCCTGACAGGCTGGTATTTGTGCAACCTGCACAAACACAATACTGCACCATGATTACAAATGGTGAAATACAATGTAAAACTACCGAAAAATACCAGCTCACTAAAACACAACCCCTCAACTCAACGCAACTCCACTATACCCGCGGTCAGAGGGCGGAGATGTTTACCCTTTGTGATGTAATATGACGCGTTTGACGTATGACCTTAAAAAAAAGCCGTTTTTAAGAGCAGAGCTCCAAATTGCTCCTTTCCCTCTGAATTCCTGCCCTTATGTAAAACATATCAAATCCTACATTCACTTTTTTAATTGTAATTTTCAAGCAAAGCATAAATGTAGAAAAAACAACAACCTGCAAGATGCTCTTTAAAGATGTTATCAATTAGCAGCATAAAAGGGATATAACATATCTTTCCATTAAACATATGACTGCAGTTTATTTGTATAGGAGTGACATTTTGAAGAGGGTTTCATAAGGTGAGAGCGGAGAGAGAGACTTTAGGCGCTTTCACACCGGAGTACTTTTCCCTGTATAGTTCCGATAGTTCTTGAAATGTTGCGTTCACACCAAAAAAATAATTTCCCTAATCCTCCCTCAGGGACTTATTCCGGTGTGAACGCGATCTGCTCTTTAGTTAATCAGAACTAAAGAGTTCTGATGAACTAAGTACGGCAAAGTACTTGGTGTGAAAGCGCCTACTGAGTAAAAGAAAGGAGAGAGAGAGAGAATTAACCTGCAATCAGGCCTCTATTTAGCTGCAGTCAGCCACAATCAACAGCCATATTAGCATTTAATTAGACGGAGACACAAACCACGGTCTGCGCTCCGCTCCAATTACTCGTGTGTGTGTGTGTGTGTGTGTGTGTGTGTGTGTGTGTGTGTGTGTGTGTGTGTGTGTGTTTCTAGAGACTTGTATGTCCGTTTGAAGCCACAATCCTAAAAAGTGTGTAAATGTCCGATTATAGGAATGTGCAGAAATATAAAACATGTATATTACAATACATACATATTAGGGATGTGCATCTCCATCACTGAGGCCGATGCGATGCGCATCTCGATACGTTGCCACGATACGATACATTAACGATACATTTGTAACACCAGGCGATGCGATACGATTCACCCCTGTTGCGATACAGTTCGATACGATTTGATTCAACATTATGTGATACGGGGCGATACGATGCGATTCAACATGATGCAAAAATAATGATACTTCAATATGGCACGACAGAGGATTTTTGTTGTATTCCTTATCTGCAGCAAATCATAAATTAACAAAAAAGTTCTCTACATATTTGGTTCTCTCTACTAGTAGTGTGCATCCCATCATGCTGTTTATTTTTGACCTTTTCGCCTTAAAAATACTCTCCAGAGTACAGTACAATTTTATAACACCTCACAGTTAAACAATTTAAGGATGCATTGCCCATGATTAACAATGTGCAAATAACAACTACCATAGTGCAATGCCCATACAACTGCCAGCCTGATGTGCTTAACACTCATTGGCTAACTCACCAGTGAGCAGAAAGCATTGGTTTCTATATGAACAATAAAGAATACAAATAACCTTTCACAAACAGCTCTATCATAACTGCTTACAGTAAGGAAGACATTTAGACTATGATTGGCCGTCACAGGCTGCTGTAAACTAAACACCACTCTCTGACAGAACACCTCACTGAGTGATTTAACTCATATGTCTAACTTTCAGGTTTCTCTTTTCAGCCACAGACCCCATGTCTCCTCTTTATGTGCGTCGCTAAGTTCCTCGTACTACTTGTGTACTTTAAAGCGGCACGGCATCGTTTACAATTTGCGAGCAATTTTTCAAGTTGTCCGTCTTTCTTGAAAAATCCAAAGTGTTACCAAACGTTTGATTTGTAGGTATGTTTCGGTGCGCTGTGTTTCTCTTTCTCCTCGACTTCCATGTGTGTTGATAACTAAGACTCTCGGCCTCCGTAGTGCAAGCAAAGATCAAAGATCGTCTCTGCTGAGTGCTGAAAGGATCAGGGGATATTATAGGAATGAATCGATTTTTTACCGATGCAAAGACGCTACAATCGATGCATCGCGAGTTCAACCCAAACTGTAGCCGAGGTGCACTCGCATCTTGAACGTTTATGCCGGTGCACCAATGCGAGTCGGTGAATCTTAACATCTCTAATACATATATAAAATATGCTAGTATAAAATGTTTAAAGTAATGTGTCTTTTAGTACTTTTGCTACTACTTTTGCCACTCTTCTTTAGGGGTCAAGTGCCAGGTCATGAGTCTATTAAATTCAATGAGGGAAGGGAATGTGAACACAGATTATGAGTGATCTTCCGACCCATGATCACCAAAATTAATATTGCAACATTTCCATTGGTTTTGGCTATTTTAATGTTATTTTCGTTAGTTGAGACGATGTAAGACAGAGACAGCCACTGGATTGCAGAAAGCCCAACACGTATAAAGGCCCTGGTATGCCAAACATCAAATAATTAGTTTTGACTTGGACAACAAATGTGGTGTCTCATTTGGATTGTTTCTTGGACAAAAAGTTGCACTTGAACACAACGCAAAGACTACATCTTAAAGTCAAATATCACTGAAGTTCTTCTCCTGTGTGAAAGGAAATAACTCTCCTTAACAGCAGGCAGGCTCTTCATTCCTCATTATCTACATACAGTATATGTATTCAGCTAATCATTTTTTTCCTTATGTTGTTGTTGTTGATATTGTTATTCATCTGCTACTTACATGTTCACTCTTATTTGTATTCTTATCATCCCCTCACCTGTACTGTTTCGTTCTTATTCTTTTGCTGTTATGACACCTGAATTTCAGGGCGATCAATAAAGGTCCATCTTAATAGATCCTATGTCATTCAAAAAGGGAAAGCGGAAAGCATAAGTCTGTAGATAAACAAGCTGTTGTTATACATTGAAACAAATCATTGTTGCCGACCATTTTCAAACCACTATCACTCGCCACTTAGCTTCATTTCAGATTTACATGGTGTTGTAAAAATATCCCGGATGAAAAATGGAAAAGTCTCCATGTGTGCCCTCTTGTCTTTTCAAAGATTAAAAAGGTTTTACTGTTTTATGCACAATAAAACTACAGTGTAGTTGTTAGTACATAATGCAACATACAGTATACTTCAGACATTAATGAAACAGACATAAAATAGTGCGTTTTGTTTATGATGCGTCTGATTCTCTTCCCGTGCTCTAATTAGCTCAAGCTGAACAGCCAATCAAAGTGATTTACTTTGCCCAATCCCCAACCACAAATTCAACATGCCTAATGGATGCTGGCTCAAAAAGTGCCGATGTTTTGCAGAACATATCGGGACAAATGAACAACAGAAAGCTCATTGATGGCGCCACCTCGATATCCGATAATCAGCTTGGTGTGTCAGGGCCTTTAAACTCATTGCTGTTGACCTGAGGTTCAGAAGCATCTTAACCCTGAGGACATTAATGTGCTGTTTAAACGAGAACGAAATGGGTTGTATCCGCTACTTTTCTCTCGCGTATCACACGTTCGTTCACACAAGGCCGTAACGGAACAGCAGAAACAGACCCCGCAAACGATAACGGGTCCCAAGGTGGATAGATCTGCAAACAGAACGCTCTGGGGGGCCAAACGGCTCCGTGTCTACGCCCTATACCAGGGGTCAGCAACCTGCGGCTCTCAAGCCGCATGCGGCTCTTTAAGCCCTCTGCTCTGGCTCCCTTGAGTTTAGACATAAATAAGAAGGAAATTAAATAAAAGTATTTGTAGGACTATTTAAATGTTGTTGCACGGTTGAAAATGTTTCGTATCTTGTGTTTTGAGGTGATACTGTGACACATAAATAAAAAACAAAACGGTCAATTAGGTCAACTCAATTATGCGTCATATCAACTCAATTATGCGTCATATCCTGCGCCAGCGCCTTTTCCTGCAGGCGAATAACCCGACCCCCGGCTCGATGAGCGAACTATGGATAAATCAAAGAAAAGAAAATTATCGGAGGAACACGGAGGATTTAATTCTGGGTGGTTAGAGTTTTATGCTTTCACAGCAAACGATGCTGGCTTACCAGTATGTTTGATATGTAGAGAGAAGTTGTTAAAGGTGCTGCAGCCTTTACGTATCGAGGAGAAAAACAAGACAAAACACATTTTTGGAAAAGGGGGCACAATGGCTCTTTTTGTCAAAAAGGTTGCAGACCCCAGCCCTATACGATCAATTCCTGATAACGATGAAGCCATAGCCCCACCTCTCTCCACCTCTGCTGCTCACTGCTGTAGCATGGTCAGTAGCTACTGCTACTGCTACTGACCATGCTAAAGATGTTAGTGCTAAATCTACAGCTCCTCTTCCACAACCATCAGCAACAACTGGACATGGAGAACTACATGAACTACATGTTGCTAAATCCACCGCGGGGAATAAACAGAAGGGCAACCATGGCAACCATGTTTGGAGTTCTTCTTCGCTGCTTTTGGTGTATATTGTGGCGGAAGTACAGCGCCACTTAAAGGCCCGGCATATGTACTACAGCGTCTCCAGCGGGTCGAGCGGTATCGTGTGAACGGACACATTAATTGAGCCGAATGCGTGTGAACGGAATACTTTTTTGATATCGAATTCGGTTTGTTTGCGTTCCCGTGTAAATGGGGTCTAAGTCAATGTTTGGAGGGATTATCTCTGACACATGGAACTAATTGACTACAAACAAGGTGATTATAGGTGATTTTAGTCCTTTGCACAGCAGTGTTTTCGCTGATCGTCACAGGCCGGACAACCCCATGAGGACAAATAACGTGTTAAAACAAAGACATGTGTCAAAGCTGCTGTGTAAAAATCAGATCCAATGTTTAGTTTTCTTTAATCCCTTCACTTTACTCTGTGTCTCGTGGTGCACAAAGCAACTATGTGAGAAGCAGCATGTGTAAATAGTATGCAAGATATTTTTCAAAGCAGATGCCCTCCCAGCGCTCTGGGTGAATGGTTTGGTTACTGCGAGTCTTGGATAAAAAATGGCCGTGATTTGCTGCGTAAATAATTACCAGGAGTGCTCTCAGCCAAGCAGACTATTTGGTCGTGTCCCAGCTGTTCCAACAAGGAAGGATTCTGCTGACCATGCTGCGGCCTTTTGTTCTCTCAAGTGTTTTCATACTGCTATTATGGAAATGTTGGGGAAGCAACAGCAGCACTTAAGATCTTAAAATCACAGTAAATAATGTCCTTATGGATGAATATTCCCTTTGCTCCTCTGGTAAACATTTGGTGTCGTGCCAGCCTCCCACCCACCGCTCTCTGTGCTGGCTGTTTGTCCCCTGCTGTCTCTAAGTTCCTGTTGCAGTACAAGCGGCACTTCCTTGCTGGAATAATACTGTACATTGTGTTATTTCATTTAACACAATTCCCGTTATAAATGAAAAAGATATCACTGTAATCTGGACCAAGACCATCAGACTCAGGAAACGTTTCATCCCATGAAGACCTCTTCATGAAGTTACTTATCAGAGTCTACAGTATTTATTGTACTACAGTATTATACATTATTTGTATCTTATGTTATATTTTCTCTGTAACTTACTTGCACCATGATATGTACAGTAGTGTATTATTGCAGTATTCATCAAATCTATTTATTTGTATGTAAAGTTTATAATTTATTTCATTTTTGGAAACGCCTTAAAGAGGCTCTATTCTGCTTTTCCCCCTCTCCTGCACTGTGTTCTATAGGTTTTTTGTGCATGTAAATGGTCTGCAAGGGCTAAAATCCCTGTGATCCCTCCAGAGGGAGTTTCCCCCCCCCCCCCCCCCCCCCCCCCCCTGCCTGAAACGCCTCCATTGGACTGCTTTGTTTACTTCTATAACATAATGACATCACTATGTAACACTCGCACTTCTATTGGCTAGCACTCCAACCATATTTGTATGTGATAGGCTAAGGGGCGGGATATCTCTAAGTGGTTGGCCAACCACAACAGAGTCGGCCAGCTAACCAATCAGAGCAGACTGGGCTCTGGTTTCAGACAGAGGGTTAAAAGAGGTGCTGCAGCACAGGCAGTATGAGAAAAATAAAGCGCTTTTTGAACAGTAAAGCATGGAGACATGTCACAGTAGAGACACTACATACACATATGAACATGAAAATGAGCAGAATGTCCTCTTTAAGATTGTCCTTAACAAAACTACACTGTAGCTATTATGCATATGACCGTAAAACCTTTGAATCCTTTTGAAAATCTAGATTTTGACACAAAGTGTCTCAGTTACACCACAGGCTAACACAAAACATAGCTTCATTAATGTTAGTGACACAAAAACACTTGCAATCCAAAATGCAAATCCCTGGGGAAATTGCCAGAAGTCCCCAGTGTGTTATCTCCCTTGGTGGCCTTGTAAGATGGTTTATTGTTTTTATAATAATAGGATACCTGTGACCTACTTAATGTTAAATCAAACTTGCACACACACACATTCTGATCAGAACCTGTTTTCTTTTTTCCAGAGATCCTTTATTCATACAGCATACCTTTATCCTCCATCCAGTGCTGCCGTTTTCAGACAGGATTAGTGTGACAGGAAATTAGAGGTAATGTAAGGGAGAAATAATACCAGTGCACAGCAAAATGAATTACATCATCTGATGCTGCCCATTTGAGGAAATACTTGATACTACAGACAATCTAATCATAGTGACCCTGACATAACCATGCAGGTGTACACACACATGCAAAGACACACACTTACAAAACACATGTGACTGCCCAGACCGAGAACATATACCAATCTTAGTCTATGTTTTCTTTAATTTAATTGTGTTATCTGTTTAAAAGCACTGAGATGAACTGAGATACAATAAAATGAGTGTTGTTTTTTTATATAAGTTGCATGCATGGCTATTTGCCTTTAATGGAAATAGCAGAAAAAAAAGACAAAACCCAACAGAATTTACCAAATTGGGGACAAGACATGAAAGTCTGAATAGGTATATTTGTGTAAGAAGACATACCGTTGTTTCATATCTAATCCCTTTCTAAACTGACTCTATAGACTCTACCGGTTGTAATAAAATAATAAATGTGACTGAGATGAACACTGGCATTAAATTAAGACTCTGAAAAAAAAATCACTTACAGCAGCATGCATAGGTCCCACACACACACACACACACACACACACACACACACACACACACACACACACACACACACACACACACACACACACACGTGCACACACACACACACACACACACACACACACACACACACACTCATACACACACACACACACCGATGTGTTTCATCTGGTTAAATGCCAACATTATCGACGAAAATGACACCTGCCATTCACCCATCAGTGGTAACTGCATTGTAATGTTAGCAGGGCTATAAGTAGGAATTAATTGAACTATAATTTCTCATATGTATTATAACTGTTGACGAAAATAATATAATTTCTGTCAGCCAGTCATTGTTTTCATCCGGCAGTATCATTTGAATACATGTTGTAAACAAAACACAGACTATGTGTCAAAACCACGGAGTCACACTGGACCAATTTAACATACAACATTTAGGGTAATGGAAAAATCAGCAGAGATAAATACTCAAGTAAGCATAAAAAATAACACAATTATTTAATTTATATTATATGTATATATTATAACCCAAGTGTTTGATGTAACTATGATCCTATGTGCTCATTATGCTTAATTTTGCTTGAAATGTAAAAATAGCTGTCGTACATGCAGTTATCTTTTGTGGCCGTGCCCAAAAAATATAACTCTTTGGTTGTCAGTTCAAGGCAATTGAGTATTTGGGATGGTTATACCTTTAAACTTTTAAACCGCTTTGTATGCTTCACTTTTCATAATATTACAAAAATGGTAGGATGAAGAACCGCCCTGATATTTTATCAGGGTTTGTTTGTTTTGTACCGACGTCTAGATTAGAATATACTTTATCCATCCCAAATTGGGAATATTTTGTCACAGCAGGCATTACAAATTAGTTAAAAATAATAATATAGACTGAATTACAAATATAATTAAATAAAAAAAAAATGTATTCAACATTTCTTTTTGTGATTTGTTGCCATGTTTTTCTTAATTGTGAGTCTTTGTAGTGTATCGTTTTATATAAATCTTGAAATACAAAATAATAATTAAATACAGAAAATGTGCCTTGATTCTCCAGGTATGATGCATGCAATTAGACGAGCCTTTGATTCCAAAAACTAGTGTAAAAAATTGTG